>NW_027361786.1:77500-320000 GCF_039654945.1 Dendrobates tinctorius
TCTGTAATGTGCGCCATATTCCCCGGCAGATACCGCTCTGTAATGTGCGCCATATTCCCCGGCAGATACCGCTCTGTAATGTGCGCAAAATTCCCCTGCAGATACCGCTCTGTAATGTGCGCAATATTCCCCTGCAGATACCGCTCTGTAATGTGCGCCATATTCCCCGGCAGATACCGCTCTGTAATGTGCGCAATATTCCCCTGCAGATACCGCTCTGTAATGTGCGTAATATTCCCCTGCAGACACCGCTCTGTAATGTGCGCAATATTCCCCTGCAGATACCGCTCTGTAATGTGTGCAATATTCCCCTGCAGACACCGCTCTGTAATGTGCGCAATATTCCCCTGCAGATACCGCTCTGTAATGTGTGCAATATTCCCCTGCAGATATCGCTCTGTAATGTGCGCAATATTCCCCTGCAGATATCGCTCTGTAATGTGCGCAATATTCCCCTGCAGATACCGCTCTGTAATGTGTGCAATATTTCCCAGCAGACACCGCTCTGTAATGTGCGCAATATTCCCCGGCAGACACCGCTCCGTAACGTGAGCAATATTTCCCAGCAGATACCGCTCTGTAATGTGCGCAATATTCCCCTGCAGATACCGCTTTGTAATATGCGCAATATTCCCCGGCAGATACCGCTCTGTAATGTGCGCAATATTCCCGGCAGATACCGCTCCGTAATGTGCGCAATATTCCCCTGCAGATACCGCTCTGTAATATATGCAATATTCTCCGACAGATACCGCCCCGTAACGTGCGCAATATTCCCCGGCAGACACCGCTCCGTAACGTGCGCAATATTCCCCTGCAGATACCACTCTGTAATGTGCGCAGTATTTCCCTGCAGATACCGCTCTGTAATGTGCGGAATATTCCCCTGCAGATACCGCTCTGTAATGTGCGCAATATTCCCCTGCAGATACCGCTCTGTAATGTGTGCAATATTCCCCGGCAGATACCGCTCTGTAATGTGTGCAATATTCCCCTGCAGATACCGCTCTGTAATGTGCGGAATATTCCCTGGCAGATACCACTCTGTAATGTGCGCAATATTCCCTGGCAGATACCACTCTGTAATGTGCGCAATATTCCCCGGCAGATACCGCTCTGTAATGTGCGCCATATTCCCCGGCAGATACCGCTCTGTAATGTGCGCCATATTCCCTGGCAGATACCGCTCTGTAATGTGCGCAAAATTCCCCTGCAGATACCGCTCTGTAATGTGCGCAATATTCCCCGGCAGATACCGCTCTGTAATGTGCGCAATATTCCCCTGCAGATACCACTCTGTAATGTGCGCCATATTCCCCGGCAGATACCGCTCTGTAATGTGCGCCATATTCCCCGGCAGATACCGCTCTGTAATGTGCGCAATATTCCCCGGCAGATACCGCTCTGTAATGTGCGCCATATTCCCCGGCAGATACCGCTCTGTAATGTGCGCAATATTCCTCGGCAGATACCGCTCTGTAATGTGCGCCATATTCCCCGGCAGATACCGCTCTGTAATGTGCGCCATATTCCCCGGCAGATACCGCTCTGTAATGTGCGCAAAATTCCCCTGCAGATACCGCTCTGTAATGTGTGCAATATTCCCCGTCAGTTACCACTCTGTAATGTGCGCAATATTCCCCGGCAGATACCGCTCTGTAATGTGCGCAATATTCCCCGGCAGATACCGCTCTGTAATGTGCGCAATATTCCCCGGCAGATACCGCTCTGTAATGTGCGCAATATTCTCCGGCAAATACCGCTATGTAATGTGCACAATATTCCCCTGCAGATACCGCTCTGTAATGTGCGCAATATTCCCCGGCAAATACCGCTATGTAATGTGCGCAATATTCCCCTGCAGATACCGCTCTGTAATGTGCGCAATATTCCCCTGCAGATATCGCTCTGTAATGTGCGCAATATTCCCCGTTTGGGTAATTAGTAAGTAACGGCAGTAAATTCTATCGCCATGCTTAATTTACTTTTAAGAATGAATCTCCTTACAAGGAGGAACATTGCTGACGCTGAGCTTGTAAAATAATAGACAATGAGCGCAATCGGGAGAGGTAAACCGCGGGTTGTCATCTATTATATGGTCCATTCTGTTACATGTGGGATGTAGAAGTGTCTGGTTACCTGAAATTGATGAAGACTCCGCAGCCGGAGGAGGGACCCCAGGAGAATCTATTTTAATAAAAAGAAACGCTAGCGTTCTAACCTATCTATAACAATAACACACGCGGGGAGGGAGGCGGCACGGGGACTTAAATGTTTAAACACTCGACAGGCTCGTTCTGTGCTGCTGATCTTAATGGAAGGAGTGGGTCGTCGGATGAAAGAAAACTATTATCAACCTTACTTTTACAAAAACGCTCGGCACAATTAAGTATAATTGAAGATTAGGATTGATTTCGGTAAAGAATCCTTGTGTTAAGTTTTCGTTGTTTTTTTTTTTACTCTCTTATGGGTACGGAAAGAGGACATTTTTCTGATAGGACAGAAGTTAGGCACTGTAACCTATACTGGCGCCTTATCAATTTTCTATCATTTTGATGAGAATGTAAACCTAACAAATTAGTGATGAATTAAAGGGTGATTCCACTTTTCCTAGATGGATTTTTTTTGGATAGTTCTTAAAAAAAAAATGAACATTTCTGCAATTTACTGCTTGTTAAAATTTGCAAACGTTCTTGCGATAGTAACACTTTTATTTACAGCTCGTTACCTGAGCTGTGAACAACAGAAAAGCATTAATAACTCAAGAACAGATAATAATGTTAAAAAGCAGTAAATTGCAAAATTGCTTGTATTTACAAGCACTAGCCGTCAGTCTTCCATTTATGAAGCTGGGTATAACCAACCCCTTTAAGAGTAGGTATTGGGTTCGACCTTCTCATTCCAGAAGTTGTGAAGAGAGATATCCAAGATAAACCCCAGTTCCTTACACCATGACATGATTACCTACCGTAGGAGGGTCAAAATCGGGACTGTCCCGCTAGATCCGGGACGGTTGGGAGGTATGCCTATCCTGACTTCCCAGATTATTCAGTTCAATTTTCTCATTCCCGTCCGCTGAGTCGCTGAGATCACCGATTGACTGCAGTGCTGCCGAAGTGACTTCAGTACTGCAGACAACAACAGACACTGGAAGCAGCGGCAGAGACTCGGAGATAGACCTGGGGAGGGTGATCAGCGAACTTGATACAGCCGGTGGAGGGGGAGCAGAGACTTCTCTGAAACCAGAAAACCCCTTTAATGTCAGGTTTCTCTACAGGTTACAGCTGAACACTGAGGGTCCGTACACTGAGAGACCAGGACTGTCGTATGGCTTCTGCTTCTAGTTACTAGTAATGGTGTAGACATTATTCCTTGGTTTTCACAGCCGGAGTTTTGCGACGTTAATGTGAAGTGATGGGAACACAAAATTTACATGTCCACTGGGAGCCGACATACAGCGTAACATTAGTCACGGTTCACGTCTTTAATTTATGGTGGATTGTCTCGCTAAAAAGAACGCAAATTAGAGAGGTGTTGATTAATTTAATGACCGTCGCCTTTTACATGAAGTTGTCTCTGACTTAATTATACAGGATGAAGCTCAAGGGTCTGGTATCAGATCTCAGCGTGATACAGATAGCCTGCAATACCAGACACAGCCTGTGGAATAGTAGTGGTGCTGTTTTAGGAAATATTTCAAAACCCCTTTTAGTCTTTACTGTATCTCTGCAGCGGTTGGGGAGACAGAATACAATGAGCTAGTGCTTGTATGACCATGAGTAGCTCCACAGGGAGCTGCTCAGTAGTGTGAACTTTGGGAATAATAATAATAATAATCGTTATATAGCGCCAACATATTCCGCAGCGCTTTACAGTTTAACAGTTTCAAAACACAAGTCATAAGTAACAACATTAACAATACTTTACAGTAGTTAGAGCAAAATAAGCCGCCCCTGCTGGTGAGAGCTTACAATCTACAATGAGGTGAGGGAGATACAGAGTACAAGTGTGTATTTACAATGGTATATTTACAATGATGGTCCAGCCATCTTGAGGGAGTGAGGGATGGATGGAGATAGTGAATGGGCTACACACGCACACTTACACATAGAATGACTTTGATTAGGGAACGTGATAGGACGCTCTGAACAGATGTGTTTTGAGGGAGCGCCTAAAGCTGTGTAAGTTGTGACTGGTCCTAATTTCTTGGGGCAGAGCATTCCAGAGGCTTGGCGCAGCGCGGGAGAAGTCTTGGAGTCGGGAGTGGGAGGTACGGATTAGTGCAGAGTAGAGATGAGCGACTTTGCCTTTTTTAGGGTTGAGTCGGGTTTCATAAAACCCGACTTTCTCAAAAGTCGAGTCGAACGAAATCGGCCGACTACAGGGAAGAGTCGGTGTCCGACTGAAACATGAAACCCAATGCAAGTCAATGGGGAAGCAAAGTCGTCAGGGAGTGGAGGACAGGAAACACACCTACAGTGCCCATTTCAATGACAAAAACATCAATTCTTATTACTGAAGCTTGTCAACCTTTACTTACTTTATAATAATAGTTACGCATTGAAAACTGGAGGTTATTTGGCTAAAGTTGTGGGGGGAGGGTAGGGCTGGCTCCAGGTTTTCGTGTGCCCCTGGCCAAAGAGTGTCAGTGGGCCCCTATAACACATACCACAATTCATGATCCTCTGATACGGCAGAGAAATATAAGTATAGTACAATGGAAAATACTTCACTGCTTACATTACATGACTGATATCTATTTTAAATTCTACAATAGCTCAAAAAACGGACAGTATATTACTCCATACAGTATTATGGCCACCACCTAGTGCGCCATACAGAATAATGAGCCCCACATATTTCTCCATACAGAATAATTGGTCCCATAGAATGTTCCATACAGTATATGATGAGCTCCACATAATGCTACAGTATATGTTGGTCCCCATGGATGATGCTCCAGTGTCTTATGGGCCCAAAAAATGCTCCATATATAATGGGCCCCATTTCTAATGCTCCAGTGTATAATGGGCCCGGTAAATGCTGCTCCAGTGTCTGATGTCCCCCATTTGGAATGCTCCAGTATATGATGTGCCTCATGGATGATGCTCCAGTGTATGATGGGCCCAAATAATGCTCCATATATAATCTGCCCCATTTAGAATGCTCCAGTATATGATGGGCCCCATGGATGATGCTCCATTGTCTTATGGGCCCAAATAATGCTCCATATATAATGGGCCCCATTTCTAATCGTCCGGTGTATAATGTGCCCCGTAAATGCTGCTCCAGTGTCTGATGTCCCCCATTTGGAATGCTTCACTATATGATGGGCCTCATGGATGATGCTCCAGTGTATGATGGGCCTAAATAATGCTCCATATATAATGGGCACCATTTTTAATGCTTCAGTGTATAATGTGCCCTGTAAATGCTGCTCCTGTGTCTGATGTCCCCCATTTGGAATGCTCCAGTATATGATGGGCCTCATGGATGATGCTCCAGTGTATGATGGGCCCAAATAATGCTCCATATATAATGGGCCCCATTTCTAATGCTCCAGTGTATAATGGGCCCCGTAAATGCTGATCCAGTGTATGATGTCCCCCCATTTGGAATGCTCCAGTATATGATGAGCCTCATGGATGATGCTCCAGTGTATGATGGGCCCAAATAATGCTCCATATGTAATGGGCACCATTTCTCATGCTCCAGTGTATAATGGGCCCCGTAAATGCTGCTCCAGTGTCTGATGTCCCCCATTTGGGATGCTCGTTTATGATGTGCCTCATGGAAGATGCTCCAGTGTATGATGGGCCCAAATAATGCTCCATATATAATGGGCCCCATTTCTAATGCTCCAGTGTATAATGGGCCCCGTAAATGCTGATCCAGTGTCTGATGTCCCCCATTTGGAATGCTCCAGTATATGATGTGCCTCATGGATGATGCTCCAGTGTATGATGGGCCCAAATAATGCGCCATATATAATCTGCCCCATTTAGAATGCTCCAGTATGTGATGGGCCCCATGGATGATGCTCCAGTGTATGATGGGCCCCATATCTCATTCTCCAGTGTCTAGTGTTCCCCAAAAATTGCTCCCAACCTTTAAAAAAATTAAATACCTCTCCTCGCTGGGCACTGCTCTACTATGGACTCCTCAGCATCACCATCTTCCAGCTCTCTGCACTTGTACTGTTTAGGCAGAGGGCATACAGATGTGATGTCATTGCGCTCTCTGACCTGAATGTCACTGTCAGGAAACACGGAAGACATCATGGTGGTGGAGCAGGGAGAGGTAAGTATTGCAAGTGCTGTGGCCCTGAGCAAGCAGGCACTGGCACAGGGCCCCTCATAGTATGCCGGCGTGCCTGACGGTGAGTGGGCCCTCCCACCGGCAGAGACACTTTTGCGTACTATGAGGGGCCCTGTGCCAGTGCCGTCGCCCACGAGAATGCCACCCCCACCTGCTCAGGGAACCGGCACTTTCATCTGCACCTTCCTCTGTGTCACTGTATAAGGTGGTATAGTATTCGGGAAGGGGCACCTGAGTTTCATCAGGGTCAGATTCTGGCTCTGTAGAATGCGAGGGGAATGTAGTGCTGTGGGTGAATGTACCAGCAGAATCATCTAGCAGTGGCTGTGCATCACTGCACTCCATCTCTGATTCATGTTGGACTGGGGAATTCAGGATTTGACTTGATAATCCAGGCATGGTATGTGAAAAGAGCTCCATGGAGTAATCTAAAGCGTGTGCTGCCGCATCCTTCACTTTTGGTGGGGGTGAAGGACACAAGGAAAGGGGTTGTTCCTAACCAGAAGAGGCTGTTTCGGTAATGTAAGCCAAAACCTGTTCCTGATGCTCCGGCTTTAAAAGAGGTTTACCTACTCCCAGAAAAGGGAACCTTAAAGGCCTTCTTGTGCCAGACGATGACGCAGGCTCAACACCTCCTGCCTTAGCTGCTATTGTGCGTTTGCCATAACCAGCAGATGCACCACCACCATCAGTACCAGCTGCCTACGCGGCCTCTTCCACCATACTCCCTCATGTTTGGGAAAATGTACCAAAAATACCAGCAGAGATATGGTACTGTATGAGTAGTGTACAGCTGTCTAAGGTGACTATACACACTGAATATGGGGGAAAGGACCGGCAAGGTACCAGGTGAATGTAAATAAAATGTGTGCAACAAAACGCAATAGTTATTAAAATACCCTTTATTAAAATATGGGTATATACATAAAACAATTAAAAGAAAAAGAAAAACATACCAGGCATGTACATGGTATCATAATATAATATATTGTAGCATAAAGCTTAATGTATAACCATGTCAATAATATAGAAACACGCTCAATAATGAACAGGTAATAGTTATATCTTAATATAGAAACCCCAAGAAAAAATAAGGTGATAAAAAGAGGAAATATATATATATATATATATATATATATATATATACAGTATCCACTGTATCTGGAGGCACGTCCTGCCCCATCTACTGACTAACACAAGACTGTGGGACGGATCTCCCCAGTGAACAGCATACGCGCATATTTTGCCCCATCTACTGGCTTCTATAAGCTTACTATAACAAGCAGTGGGACGGACCACCCCAATTAAGAGCACATGAATCTTCACAATAGGTTTATTACCTATTATCACGTATTTGGTACAGTACGTAACTGAAGAAGGTCAAAATTTGACCGAAACGTTTTTTTACGTACAATAAATATTCTTCTGAATATCCTAAAGTTGAGAGGCACAGGCGGTGTAGAAGCTGGTACCCCGATGTAGTGGTACAGGGTATGTTAGCGCAGTAATAATTGGAGGACACCAGGGCATGTAGTTCCAAAGCTTTACTCACAGTCTGTAGTACACACAGGTGCCCGCCTCCGTGCCGTGACCTCCAGATCAGATGGAATGCTCGCTTCCAACACTCCGCTAACATGTGCCTTTCTGAACGTCTCCTCTTATAGCGCCTTTGGTGTGAAGTACTCCTAGTACTGAGTTACACTGGAATTCCTCCTGACAGATGTTCCCAAGAACCATACTTGTACGGCAGACAGCTGTAGCCTGCTTCGGGGACTCCTTACTCCTGAGTCCCGGCTCACTATCCAAGTTGCTGTTGTGCTCCCCAAGTCTTAGATGGGAGTAGTGCATTTACAGCTCACTACTCCACCAGTGTCTGCTGTAGGATCATTAGTATCCATACAACCTCGGGGACCGGGCCCCGGCCTTGCGCTTAGAACTTCTAGGCAGGGTGCTCTCCTAACTCACGTCCTCTGTTCCCGATTAACTCCTTCTTTCCGTACTAGTCTTTCCTTCTTATGGAAGATCAGGTTTCTGTTCAATGTCTTTCTCCTTCTTTCCTTTCCCGTGCCAACAGACCCAGGCCACTGAGGTCTGCTGCAGCACCTCCTTCCTCCATCCCTCTCTCAGGGATCTTCTCTCCTCACTCCTCTCCACTCACTGACTGACTGACCTGAAATCCTAAACCTTCCCGCTCTTTTATGTATTGTAACTCCACCCGCCTCCCAGCACGTTTCGTGTTCCAAGCAGGGAGCCACCAAAGGTGCTCTGCTACACTCCTAGCAGGGAGCCGCAATGTGGCTTTGCTTAACTACTGTGTTGTGTGGGATGCAGGTGTTGGAGCGTGGTCAGGAGCCTCCAACCTACCTGGATGGTTGGGTACCACACCTCAGGAGGAGGTGAGGTACCTCTGTGGCAACTGAATCCTCAGGGGCATCACAGGTGCAGTTTGGTGTGGACATGGGTGTGACCAGTTGTGAATTGGGTGTGGTTGGGGCTTGGCCTAAAGCTGCTTCTGTTGGATAATGTCATCCATGCTACTGCTTCTGCTGGATAATGTCCTCCCTGCTGCTGCTTCTGTTGAATAATGTCCTCTTTGCTGCATCTGCGTCTGCTGGATTAAGACCTCCATGCTGCTGCTACTTTTGTTGGATAATGTCCTCAATGCTGCTTCTACTTATGTTGGATAATGTCCTCAATGCTGCTGCTTCTGTTGGATAATGTCCTTCATTCTGCTGACATTGTTGGATAATGTCCTCCATGCTGCTGCTTCTGCTGGATAATGTCCTCCATGCTGCTGCTTCTGTTGGATAATGGCCTCCATGCTGCATCTGCTTCTGTTAGAGTATGTCCTCCATGCTGCATCTGCTAGATAATGTCCTTCATGCTGCTACTTCTGTTGGATAATATCTTCAATGCTGCTGCTACTGCTACTTCTGTTGGATAATGTCCTCAATGCTGCTGCTTCTGTTGGATAATGTGCTCCATGCTGCTGCTTCTGTTTTATAATGTCCTTTATTCTGCTGACATTGTTGGATAATGTCCTCCATGCTGCTGCTTCTGCTGGATAATGTCCTCCATGCTGCTGCTTCTGTTGGATAATGGCCTCCATGCTGCATCTGCTTCTGTTAGAGTATGTCCTCCATTCTGCTGCTTCTGCTGGTTAATGTCCTCCATGCATGCTGCTGCTTCTGTTGGATAATGTCCTCCATGCTGCTGCTTCTGTTGGATAATGTCCTCCATGCTGCTGCTTCTGCTGGATAGTGTCCTACATGCTGCATCTGCTAGATATTGTCCTTCATGCTGCTACTTCTGTTGGATAATGTCTTCAGTGCTGCTGCTTCTACTTCTGTTGGATAATGTCCTCAATGCTGCTGCTTCTGTTGGATAATGTGCTCCATGCTGCTGCTTCTGTTGGATAATGTCCTTCATTCTGCTGACATTGTTGGATAATGTCCTCCGTGCTGCTGCTTCTGTTGGATAATGTCCTTGGTGCTGCTGCTTCTGTTGGATAATGGCCTCCATGCTGCATCTACTTCTGTTAGAGTATGTCCTCCATTCTGCTGCTTCTGCTGGTTAATATCCTCCATGCTGCTGCTTCTGTTGGATAATGTCCTCCATGCTGCTACTTCTGTTGGATAATGTCCTCCATGCTGCTGCTTCTGCTTGATAATGTCCTCCATACTGCATCTGCTAGATATTGTCCTTCATGCTGCTACTTCTGTTGGATAACATCTTCAATGCTGCTGCTGCTACTTCTGTTGGATAATGTACTCAATGCTGCTGCTTCTGTTGGATATTGTGCTCCATGCTGCTGCTTCTGTTGGATAATGTCCTACGTGCTGCTGCTTCTGCTGGATAATGTCCTCCATGCTACTGCTTCTGCTAGATAATGTCCTTCACGCTGCTGCTTCTGTTGAATAATGTCCTCCATTCTGCTGCTTTTGTTGGATAATGTCCTCCATGCTACTGCTTCTGCTAGATAATGTCCTTCACGCTGCTGCTTCTGTTGAATAATGTCCTCCATTCTGCTGCTTTTGTTGGATAATGTCCTCCATGCTACTGCTTCTGCTAATGTCCTTCATGCTGCTGCTTCTGTTGAATAATGTCCTCCATTCTGCTGCTTTTGTTGGATAATGTCCTCCATGCTGCTGCTTCTGCTGGATAATGTCCTCCATGGTGCATCTGCTAGATAATATCCTTCATGCTGCTGCTTCTCCTGCATAATGTCCTCCATCCATGCTGCTTCTTCTCCTGGATAATGTCCCCCATGCTGCTACGTCTGTTGGATTATGTCCTCCATGCTGATGCTGCTTCTCCTGGATAATATCCTCCATCCTACTGCTACTTCTACATGTGTGCTACAGAAAAAGAGTATGAATCCCTCTCTCTGATTCTGCTGTGTGTAGGAGACACCATAGCAGCTGGTTTCCACCTAAAAGAACAGGGACAACTGAAAATTAGTGATAGCTCCTGCAGTGGCAAAACTGGTGAAAGTGGCAGGATACTAGCCATACAATGGTCAGATACTGTACATTGTTATTGCTCATGTGCAGCTTATTCTGAAAAATGAGAAGCATCGAGTACACTTTAAGTAAGCAGGAGCATCACATAATATTGCAGAATTACTTCTCAGTTCTCCGCCATGTCGACCAATGTTGCCGTCCTCCACTAATATTTCATTTTATGAGCAAACAAGGTGTCAGCCCCCGCTAAGGTTAATAGTGTTAATGAATACTCTGTATAACCTGTGCTCTTGTGTTTAATGATGATTCATAGGAAAATTTCCACCTGCTGGTACCCTGGGGACAAGCGTAGAAATAATTCATGCAAGACTTATGGATTGAGGGTCTTTATGGCATAAATATAAGAGAGCTGCAGGAAAGTTACTGTAGGCTGTGTTCCCAAATGTCACATCTACAGCGATTCATGCGAACAGCACCAAGGGAAACAGGCAACTCCGACATGTCGCCTACACTACGCCTTAAAGAAGTCAGAAGAATCGGGATGGCTTGTCTCTAGGATATCTGATCCATGGTGGACGCACCACCACCATTCCAGAGAATTGTGTTGCGCGTTTTGTCAAATTCAATATTATTGAAAAATTATAATGCACATTCAATGGTAGTGAGAAATATAATTGTCCTCAACAATGATGGAATGGGTTATTAACTTTTTTTTTTGCACTCTACTGCAATTTTGTGCCGTATCACCCAACCATCCAGAAAGTTGGGACAAGCTGTTCCTATTCTTGGACATGAAGAGGTGAAAAAAGAAAGGTTGTATCTCACAGGATTCAGACATTTATGGAAAGAGTACAGGAGAGTTCAAGGAGAGGTTTCTCATATTGTTGGGCTTTGAACTGGTGGTAGCTAGTAGTGAGTGTTATAGTTCTCGCTGGTAAAAGAAACCTTTGAAGGAAATGTGTCATCAGAAAATAAATGACCTGTTTTTTTAATTTATTTATGATTTTTTTTACATGTATGTTTGTTTGTTTTTTTAAATTTCCATTTCAATATGGCCGCGAAACATGGATTTTTGTGATAACCCACTGTAAAATCCTTTTCTCCGAGACGCTCATTGGGGGACACAGGTACTGTGGTGTATGCTACTGCTGCCTGGAGGCTGACACTAAATGAAAAAAAGAGGTTAGCTCCTCCTCCGCCATATACACCCTCGCCCCGATTGCGGGCGGAAATCAGTTTGGTGCAAAAGCAGTAGGAGAACAAACAAAAATCAGACATCAACCTTAATGCAGGTAACAACATGTCTAGAAAATAAACACCCTAATCTCATACAGAGAGCATATTAACTAAATAAACAGAAGCCAACTTGGCTAACAGGGTGGGTGCTGTGTCCCCCATTGAGTGTCTCAGAGAAAAGGATTTTACGGTGAGTTATCACAAAAATCCATGTTTCTCCTTCACCTCATTGGGGGACACAGGTACTGTGGGACGTCCTAAAGTAGTCCCTGGGTGGGAAGTTGACTCACCAATCCAAGCTACATGCACCTCCTGTCTAAAGATGCGCCACCGCTGCTTGGAGAATCCTTCTACCCAGGTTCGCATCCGCCAAAGCCTGAGTATAGATATTGTAATGTTTAGTAAACGTGTGCAGGCTGGACCAGGTCGCTGCCTTGCAAACCTGTTCCATCGAAGCCTGGTGCTGAAGTGCCCAAGAGGCGCCCACTGCCCAAGTAGAGTGTGCTCTGATCCCTGCTGGAATCGGCACACCTCTGATGCGGTAGGACTCCTGAATAACCAAACGAATCCATCTAGCTATGGTCGATTTTGAGGCAGCGAGTCCCTTCCTGTTACCTTCAGGGAGCACGAACAGAGCGCGTCTGACTGATGAAAAGGTGCCGTCCGTGCTCTCACCAGGTCTAACGTATGCAGGGCCTTTTCCACACGGTGTACCGGTGCTGGACGAAGCGAGGGCAAGACAATATCCTCATTAATATGAAACGAGGAAATGACTTTTGGCAAAAAAGGAGGAGCTGGTCTAAGAACCACCTTATCTTTGTAAAAAGTCAGAAACGGGGCTTGGAAAGATAACGCTGCCAGCTCCGAGACCCGCCTGATTGATGTTTTAGCTACCAGAAACACCACCTTCCAGGAAAGGTATGACAATGAGATATCCTGTAGCGGCTCGAATGGAGCTTCCTGCAGAACACTTAGGACCAGGTTAAGGTCCCTGGCGTCCATAGGTGCCTTATAGGGAGGTACCAAGTGGGAGACCCCCTGGATGAAAGTCTTTACCTGCAAGTTGATAGCAATCTTGCGCTGAAAAGGACGGATAACGCCGATATCTGTCTCCTGAGAGAACTGGGGGCCAAGCTTGAGTCTAGGCCAGACTGGAGAAAAGCCAAGATATTAGGGATGGAGAATCTCAGTGGAGAACAACCGTTGCCTCGACACCATGCAAAGAACACCTTCCAGGTGTGGTAGTAAATTCGTGCTGAGGCAGGCTTCCGGGCGCTAATTATCGTAGCAACCACCTTGCGCCCAAACCCCGCCTGCCTCAGAATCCAAGATTCAACGGCCAAGCCGTCAAACACAGGGCCCCTGAGTTCAGGTGGCAGATCAGCCCTTGAGAAAGTAGATCTGGGCGCTCTAGCAGTCGCCATGGCACGTCGACGAGCAGCTGCACTAGATCTGCGTACCACGACTGACGAGGCCAGTCTGGGGCTAGCAGAATCACTGGCACCCCTTCTGCCTTGATCTTCTTGATGACCCTCGGAAGTAGTGGCAGTGGGGGGGAATAGGTATGGGAGGCGAAACTGAATCCATGGCAGAACCAGCGCATCCGAGGCGATTGCCTGCGGGTCCCGGGACCGAGCGACAAATACGGACACCTTGGCGTTCACTCTGGAGGCCATCAGATCTACATCCAGTGTTCCCCACCATTGGCAAATCTGCTGAAAGACCTCTGGGTGTAGTGACCATTCCCCGGACGCAAGCCCCTGCCGGCTGAGGAAGTCTGCCGCCCAGTTCTCTACCCCCGGGATGTGGACTGCCGATATCAGCGAGCGGTTCCTCTCAGCCCAGCGAAGCATGTGCCCTACCTCACGCATGGTTGCTCTGCTTTGTGATTTATGTAAGCCACAGCCGTGGCGCTGTCCGACTGAACCCGGACAGGGTGGCCTGCTAGAAGGTGATGAAACCGTTGCAGAGTCAGCCGGATCGCCCGTATCTCCAACAAGTTGATCGGGAGGCGTGCCTCCTGCGGCGACCACCGTCCCTGGGTCATGTGGTGGCGAAAAACCGCTCCCCAGCCGAGAAGGCTGGCATCAGTTGTGACCACCAGCCACTGCTCTGGGGGAAAGGGTTTTTCCCCTGAAGAAGGGAGGAACTGATTGTCCACCACTCTATTGACTGTCTGACCTGAGAGGACAACCAGCACCGATGATCGAGCGTGAATGGGTTCTTGTCCCAGGCTGACAAGAGGGCGTGCTGCAAGGGGCAAAGATGGAACTGGGTGAACGGGATCGCTTCCATCGCTGCCACCATTTTCTCTAGAATCCTCATGCAGAAACGGATGGGGTGAGGGACTGATTGGCGCAGTACCCGCGCTCCCTGCCGGAGGGCTAGGGCCTTGTCTCGAGGGAGAAATACCAACCCTTGGGAAGTGTCGAAGGTCATCCCTAAAAAGGAAATTCTCTGAGCTGGCACAAGGGATGACTTCTTTACATTGACCAATCACCCTAAGCAGGCAAGAGTATCTAGAGTAATGCTGACACTTTCCTCGCATGCCCGCCTTGAAGGGTCCTTGACCAAGAGGTCGTCTAAGTAGGGGAATACGACTATACCCCGGGAGTGCAGGATGGCCATGGGGACTGCCATGACCTTTGTGAACACTCTGGGGGCAGTGGCTAGCCCGAAGGGCAGCGCTGCAAACTGAAAGTGTAGACCGTTGATGACGAAGCGTAGAAACCTTTGATGCGGAGGGAAAATGGGGATATGTAGATAGGCGTCCTGGATATCGATAGAGGCCAAGTACCCTCCCTTCCACATTGCCGATATGACTGAACGGAGAGACTCCATCCGGAAATGTCTGATCCTGATAAATTTGTTCAGGAGCTTTAGATCCAAACGGGCCTGACAGTCCCGTCCTTTTTGGGGACTGCAAACAGATTGGAATAGAAGCCCTGCGTCTTCTCGTTTTCCAGTACCAGAATGATAAATCCGTTGTGGCTGAGCAAATCGATGGCTCCTAGTAGAGCCTTTTCCCGGGCATCCACTTTGGGAAGACTGGAAAGAAAAAATCGTCTTGGGGGTACCTGACAAACTCTATCTTGGACCCTCTGGACACCAGCTCTCTCACCCATGTGTTGTGTGCGAAATTGAGCTAGGCGTGGTGAAACCAGAGTAAATGGCCACCTACCTTGCTGGTGTCGCCTGACAAATGCCCTGAGTCATTTGGCTGAAGATCTTTAGGACCTGGATCCCCTCGACCTGGACTGGTTAGCATGCATCCACCCCAATGGGTTGGTTCTATATGAGACCTATCGGTCCCTATTCTGGTTGGGGTGCTCTGATGCGGCGGAATTAGCCGCTGTCGTCCACCCAGGGTTGCAAAAGGCCCGAAAACACGCCTGAAACTGGTGACAAAACAGTGGTTTGACCTTTTGTTGAGGAAGAAAACCGCTCATGCATCCCATGGAGTCAGAAATGAGCTGATCTAACTTCTCTCCGAACAAGCGGCCACACTGGTATGGTTGCACTGTCAAGGACTTTTTTGAGGCTGAATTGGCCCACCATGTCCTTAACCATAGCGCTCTCCTAATGGAGATTGCATTTGCAGCCGCAAGTGCCACGCAGTTGGCCACATCTAATCATGCATTAATCAAGTAGTCCCCCGCCATGGCTATCTGATTCGTGACTTCTGATACTTCCGCTGGTAGGTCTATGTCCTGCAAGGCTCTATTCAAAGTTTCTTACCAAGAAATCATAGCCTTGGCTACCCATGTTGCTGCGAACGAGGGAGAGAGTGCTGATCCTGATGCCTCAAACACTGAGCGAGCCAAATGTCATGATCCAGGGTGGATCTGACAGATTAAATGCACAAGTAACCTTTTTTTTCCTGTGAGCTGTTTTGCTCAGGGTTGGTTTTGTTCCCCGGTGGCCAGTATGGTCATTGCACTTGTGCTTAGAGATAGTTTTGCCCGGTGGCCAGTATGGTCATTGTACTGGTGTTTTTAGAGGTAATTTGCCCCCAGTGGTGGTTAGAGTAATTGCAAGGGAATCACTAACAGGTGTGTTTGCTCTATAAAGGTGTGTCAGTAGTGCTCACTCACGTTGGTGATATTATTATTGTTGGGCTTTCCAACGAGCCTGGGTGAAGGAAGGAGCTGGATGGGGAGCTGGAGGAGAGTCCAGGGCGGCTCATTCAGTGTCCTGGAGTGGCAGCTATGGTGTCAGCGAGGAGTTCATGTAAAACATGGTGGAGTGGCAGCTATGGTGTCAGTGAAGAATTCCTGCAAAGCTTGGTGGAGTGGCAGCTATGGTGTAGAGCTGCGCTCAGTTTGCTAGACTCTGTTACTGAGTGCTGCACTCAGTTTGCTGGACTCGGTTGCTAGACAGCTGCACTCAGGTGCTGGACTCTGTTGCTCCAAGGCGGCACTCAGTGCTGGATGCTGTTGCTGTAAAGCTGCACCCAGGTGTTGGACACGGTGGAGGAAGATGCATTCAGGTGTTGGTCTCTGTTGCCAGGAGCAAGTGCATCAGAGCAAAGCTAAGTGTTTCCCTGTTTGTCACTTTTCCTCATGTTGGTGTTAGTGGAGCGGTGGAACCAGTGCCTGCGCCACCCAGCTCCCTAGCAAGGGATAGGTGTAAGGTGTGCTAGGGCTACAGGTTCCTGAGTGGCGCCCGGTGCGGAACCGGCATAGGGAACGCTAGGAGCGTTAGGGACACTGACTCAGGGGAGTGCAGGAGGTCTCCACGTCCCCCGTTCCCTATTGCAGGGCCCACCATTGTAAATGTTTCCCTATCCCCCTTTGTCTTGTTGTATTACTTACCGGCCTGCGAGCCGCGTCATACTGGACAATTACACGTGCCGCGTCCTGTTGTTTCAGTTACCGGCCTGCTGGCCGTGTCACACAGGACGGAGCACGTGACACCAAGTTCTCTATAAGACGATCAGTGAGATCCTTAATAGAAGAACCACTAGGCACGGATAGCAGAGTTTTTGTAGCCAAGCGCGACACCGGTGGATCCACCGTTAGGGATTTCGTCCACTTTTTACGGAGATCCGGGGCAAAAGGATACTTCGCATCGAGTGCCTTCTGGCCCGAGAACCGCCTGTCTGGCCGTTCTCTGTGTCTTTGCACTATGTCCTCAAATTCAGGGTGAGTGCAAAATACTCTATGAGGACGTTTGACCCACTTAAATGGCACCTTATTGCCCGCAGCCAGAGTGGAATCATCCTCAACCCCCAGAGTCTGGTTGACAGCTTCTATGAGACTGTCAACTGTTTCCTGACCACTTGGCGTATCTAGGTCAAGGGGTTTGTCTGAGTCGTAGTCCGAGCCTTGCTCGCTATCGACTGCTGGTGACGGGGAGTGAGAAGCAGAGCTCACGGATGCCGAGGCACCGGATGGACCAGGAGAAGCGGTGTGGTTCGTTTCCCTCGCGTCTGCCTGGAGTGAGAGTGGCCCCTGCAGGCCGGAGGCTCCTGTGAGGTAGAGGACCTCTCTAAGACAGGCGAGCCCCTGTCTTTGCCCCTATCTGGGGTCCGAAGGTACTCGATTGCTCTCGTAAGTGATGCCATAGATTGCAACAGTGATAACGCCCATTTCAGGGGACTTGGTACACTGAACTCGGTCGCAGGGGAGGGCTCCTGAGCGCGTTCGGACTCGCAGGCTTCGCATATTTGCTTGGTCTGTGCCCGCGGAAAAGCAGACTGACAGGAGATGCATGCAGCGTATAAGAACGTATGCGCCTTAGCTTTTCCTGACATGCTGTAACTGTCAGGACTCCGTGCTGAAAAAAACGCCGGGGGAGGGCGCTCTTTATTCCTGTTAGCATGGCCTCTCCGTGGGGCTGGGGGGCAGCACTTACCCTAGTCCTGTGTCCCCTGTGTCCTCAGCGTGTGAGGCGTCGCTTCAATCTGCGCGCCACCACTGCAGGCCGGCCCCGGAAGAAAAAAAGGATCCTGGGAGCGGTACTTCCTATTACGGCCTAGCTTCGGCCTGAATCAGGGGCCTAAATTTCTTTCAGCATCCGCCCAGGCCACGGGGGGCGGGACCGCCGTGACGCGATGCCAGGGGTGGGGACTTCCGACCGCTGCCGGATGCTGCAGGAGCCCTCCCTGGCCATCCACCTCCGTTAAGCTCAGGTAGAGGGGATGGGGGCCATGTGAAGTAAGGACGGTGCAGGCACCCTAGCTCCATCTAATCCCTTTAAGGGGTGAGGAGAGGGACCGTCCGCCACCTTGTCCCACGGCAGTCTTTAGCATTGGTGGGGCAGTGGGGGCCGCACGGACTACGCTTGTGCCTCTGTGCAGCCTAGGGTTTCAATACCCTAGGGTGGACAGTGCTAAGTCTGGCATCATGTCCCATGGTGCGGGAGAGGATACATGGAGGGACACTCGCACGTGCTCGCCCGTTGTTGGTTTGGGGAGATTGGACCCGTTCCATAGGGTCCGTCGCCCGTATCTCACCTCCGTGGTCTGACAACATCCCACGTCGTGGGAGAGTATACGTGAAGGGACACTCGCACATGCTCACCCGTTGTTGATTTGGGGAGATCAGACCCTTTCACTAGGATCCGTCGCCCCTATCTCATCTTCATGTGACAAAATGGAACATCCGGAAAAAAATCCCCGTTGCGGGAGAGGATACGTGGAGGGACACTCGCACGTGCTCGCTCGTTGTTGGTTTGGGGAGATCGGACCCTTTCAATAGGGTCCGTCGCCCCAATCTTATCTTCATGGGGAAAAAGAAAAAAAAAAAAAAGAATCAGTCTTGAGACAGACCGACTTGTGCCTCCAACAGACACTAAGCAAAAACTGGTTTCCGCCCGCAATTGGGGAAAGGGTGTACACGGCGGAGGAGGAGCTAACTTCTTTTTTTCAGCCTCCAGGTGGCAGTAGCATACACCCACAGTACCTGTGTCCCCCAATGAGGCTAAGGAGAAATACTCCCGGGGCATAAGAAACTGCATATGCCTGCGCATGCACACTACTGATTTTAGGCTTTGCCCCCAGTTGGGCAAAGCATACTGTGCAAGCACGAGGTCACATTTCAATCCACATGTGCGAAATATGTACGCGATATGTGATCTTCACAGCGAAGATTGCACATTGGGAATGGGACATGATTTTTCTGTAAAGTGCCTGGGCGTTATGAAGCAGCAGCTCGTTCACGGCTAGCGCTCTCAGTGACTTTACATGAGGACGCACATTCAGCTGTAATGTATTGCGGCTCAGATACCTGCTGGCTCTCTGCATTGCAATACACGGCGTTGGCCAATCAGAGGTTGGCAGCCAATGTCGGAGCGCGAGCTATAGAAGAGGGATGCAGAGCATCGTGGGACCGGAGGAAAGTAAAAAGATTCCTTTTTTTTACTCTGAAATGTATTGGATTGGAACAGGGAACATTATTACTGGAAAGAGCTCAGGATGGGGGATATTATACCAAGTAGGGACCAAGGATTGGGGACACTATTACTTGAAGGGGCCAGGATGGAGGGCATTATTATAGGAAAGGGCCAGGATGGGGGACAGTAATACTTAAAGGGGACAATATTATAAATGGTAGACATTATTATAAGAAGGGGCCAAGAAGGGGACATCATACCAGAAAGGGGCTTAGAATGGGGATCATTATACCAGGAAGGCGATCAAGATAGGGGACAATATCACTTGAAGGGTCCAGAATGAGGGACATTATTTTAGCAAGGGACCAGAATGGGGGACAATATTATAGGAAGGGGCCAGGATGGGGGACATTATACCAGGAAGGGGCTCAGAATAGGGAAAATTATACCAGGGAGGAGCCAGGATGGGGGACACTATTATTTGGAGGGGCCAGGATGAAGGACAAATGGCAGCAAGGGTCTCAAAATAGGGGACATTATATCAAGAAGGCTCCCAGGATGGGACCCATTATTACTGTAATTGGCCAGGATGGGGGCCATCATTACAGGAAGGCACCAGGATGGGAGATATCAATATATGCTACAAAGGTCCATAGATGTGACCGACATGCAGGTATGGGCCCAGGTCCAAATTTTGCACCAGGACCCATCGGACTCTAGGTACACCACTGACTAGAATTCTCCTTTTTTTATAAGTTGACTGGAGCTTATTATGGTCAGCCTTTCGAAAAGGTCTTTTAAAGCTATCACTATGTAATCAGAGTGGGTACAGTACACTTTTACTGCAAGAACGTTAATGATCTGTCGACATTTGCACAAGAAAAGTGTCTTTAACATAATATGCTTGGAAATCAATTGTAAATAGGTTTGGGGTTGAAAGGGGCTGCTCTTGAGTGTTAATGATATGGACCGACCCTTGAGAAACCTTAATGAGTATTGAACAGAGGTTGATCAGAAACAGTAGAGGTGAAATGAGACTATCGACCGGCGAGTAAAGTGTGGTCACAGCGTGGGAGCCTGAGAAGGAGCCGTATCCGCCATGTGTCCAATGTGTAAACCTCCATGGTAATGCTCTGTATACTCATCAATCATGTTTTCGGGGCTAAATCTCCAGCATCACCCTGACAGAACCATAATGTAGATGGATCTCCCACTTCCTATCCGCTCTTCAGTTGCTCCAACCTTGTTCCAGTGGTTGGACAAGGAGAAAAAGTTTGGATGGGGCTTTGGTTTCTGCGGTCAAGGTACAGTTGAGCAAAATTGATAGTGGCACTTGCTCAAAAATTGTCACGAACAATGACAATCAAAGGTGTGTAATAATTACTGAACGTGGACAGGTAAGGGTGCCGACACATGTCCATCTCCAAAAGCTGCTGGACTGTGAGTCTTGTTGCATTCATAGGTTCAACGCAATGCCGTGTAAGAGAGCAAAGCGCCACTGGCTTATTCCATCAGAAATTGTGTAGCGCCACAGTACTTTTTTCTCTTGACAAGTGAAGCGCAAGATTTCACCGGCTGTTTAGTTTAATATATATTGGCTGCCTGGGCCAGCTGGGTGATGACTGCGGGCAACCAGGGCAGAGTGTGCAACGGAGGACTCAAAGATGCAAATAATTAACTAGGTTCATGCACAATGGCACACTAACAGAGCGATAATACAATAAAAGACAAAACATACAAAAGCATGAAAATGTACGAGATGATGCGCTTATGACTTGACTCATCACCCTGAATCCAGTTACCGGCACCCCTAATTCTGCCATGAGAAGTAAGGCACAGTTAGGAGAAATGTTGAATTACTTGGTGACTATTCAGATGCCATGGATGGCAAGAAGAACAAACAAACCAATTTTGGAGCAAACCAAGTCAGACATGACACTCGAAACAAGGCTCGCCAAGCTATGACTTGCCTAATTTGGACACATCAAACGAAGCGAGCAATCACTGGAGGAGGACATCATGGTTGAAAGAATAGGAACAAGGCGAAGAGGAAGACCAAAGACCCATTGGCTTGATACCATCAAAATAATGGTGGAGAAGACCCTGGTGGACCTATCTAGACCTGTGTAAGATCGATCTTTCTATGGATTGTTCATCCATCAAGCGGTGGATGAATGTTTCAGACGCATGGCCATCATGTAGTGAAAGATTGGCTCAAGTTAATTTGTGATTATCAGGTTGGACACTCCATTACACGTCCTTATGGGTCGCCCTCCCAGGGCTGTGGGATACTTGGTACCGGGCCCGATGAGCTTCAATGGGAGATGTCACGGCAGCTGGTACCCGGCCCATGGCCCTGGGCGCCCATTGTAAAAAGGGGGAAAGTTTATAAGTGATTCGTAACGCCACCTGTGGTGTTCGGCAATGTAGATGTAAGCCGACGCTGCAGACAGATCCACTGGGACAGATGGTGTGGTGCAGCAGTGATGTTATAGCCCTCCACAAGCAGGGCTGTAGTCCCAGGGCAGAGTAGGTGAAGTGACACTTAGATGGTGTAGTGTCGGGTGCAAGGGATGTAGCAGTGCTGGACGGGTTGGCACCGGAATAAGTGGAGGACACCAGGGCATGTAGTTCCAAAGCTTTACTCACAGTCTGTTGTGGTACCGGTGCCCGCATCCATGCCGTGTCCTCCAGGTCAGGGGCTCAGCCAACTTCCAGGCAAGATGAAGTACTCCCTTCCAACACTCCGCCAACATATGTGCCTTTTCTGAAAGTCTCCTCTTATAGCGCCTTTGATGAAGTACTCACAGTACTGAGTTACACTGGAGTTCCTCCTGTCAGATGTTCCTATGAACTCTACTTGTACGGCAGACAGCTGTAGCCTGCTTCGGGAACTCCTTGCTATCTAGTCCCGACTCACTATCGTTGCTGTTGTGCCCCCAAGTCTTGTGTGGGAATAAAGTGGTCACTACTTCTATTCCTCCGGTGTCTGCTGCAGGACTATTAGTATCCATACATCCTCGGGGACCGGACCCCGGCCTTGCACTTAGAACTTGGGAAGGGTTCTCTCTTCCAACCCTGATCCTTAGTCCTCCTATTCTCCTTATGTTCCGTACTAATCCTTCTTTCCAATGGAGAATCAAGCTTCCTTTCTCTGTCTCTTTCCTGTGCCAGCACAGCCAGATCACTGTGGCCTGCTGCAGCACTTCTTTCTTCCATCCCTCTCCCGGGAATCTTCTACATCCTCACTCACTGACTGAATGAAAGACAGACTGACTGACTCAACTCTTCCCGCTCTTTTATATGAACTAAACTCCACCCACCTCCCAGCACATTTCGTGTTCCAAGCAGGGAGCCACCAAGGGGTGCTATGCTACACTCCAAGCAGGGAGCTGCCGAAGGTGCTTTGCTACACTACTTTGTGATGATGGGTGCAGGTGTTGGAGCGTGGTCAGGTGTCCCCACCTTACCTGGATAGTGGGTTACCACACCTCAGGAGGCGGTGCAGTACCTCTGTGGTGACTGAACCCTCAGGGGCGCCACACTTACAAGTGTCTGTAGGATGGAAATTGTAGACTTATGCTATATTTTAGGGTAATTATTGGAAATTTGCAAGGCAGAACTTCATAGTGAGAAGTACACCTGTATTCAATGGCGGTGCCTTCTACCTTCAAGCGAATAGCGCTATTATAATTTCCTTTAGTGACATCAAAGGAGCTGCGGCTGACTTTGAAGGTCGGGGCTGCATTACCGATTGGTTATTTAGGTCATAGAAGTGAAATGTTCATCTCATCGCTAAAGCAATGTTTCCCAATCAGGGTTAGGTCTTCCCTTGCATTGGGCTTCTCTTTGGTCAGTCTGTTGGCCATAGTTGGTCATCGGTTTACTCATTCTCCTTCGTCTTCCTGTATGCAGTATATAACTAAGAAAGTTTGTAGTTTTGGAGAATATCACGTATCTATTTTTACGTCTGCTGACACATAGTGAGGTGAACTACAAGAGTTAAGGCCCCTTTACATTTAGCAATGCACCAGCGATCCCGACCAGCAATGTGACCCGGTCAGGATCGCTGGTGCATCGCTAAATGATCGCTAGTGAGCTTCCACACAGGAAGATCTCACAGCGATGCAGCAGCGATATAGCGGAGGATACTTACCTTTCAGACGCGGCTATCCTGACGTCCTCCCGTCCGCGTCCACACAACGCTCGTCGGCGCCAGCAGGAAGCCCAGCAGGAAGCGCCCGACGAGAAATGGAGCTGCGCGATCAGCGATGGACAGCGGGGGAGCCGGTCGGAGGTAAGTATCACACATAGCGATATCGCTAGCAATATCGCTGCTGCATCACCCAATCGATGATGCTTTAGCGATATTGTTAGCGATATCGCTATGTGTAAAACCCCCTTTAGGTACTGTCCCGAGTATGGTCACCATGTCGTGGTGGGATGGCTTTTGCATTTTTTTGATCCAAACAATGTTAATTAAGTGCTCTATATTATGTTCCATTACTATTACTGTTTATTTACTGCAGGGTATTTGCTCATTCTGTTCTTATCTTAGATTCTACTTGTTAAATGGCCACAGTGTGAATGCGCCCCTATGCATGGCACTGATACAAACATGTGCTCTGCCTCACATTTTCTAGGCTTTAGAATCTCCCAGAAGTAATAAAGGATGTATCTGCCCCAATAAATCATGCCGGCCTTGTAATGCTTTAGATAATCTGGACGTATGTTATTCCGCTCTTGACCTTTCCCATTTTTAGCTCTAATCTCGTTGAAATAATTAACTAGAAAATCATCTTCAAAACATGTACTTTACTGCAAATACTCATGTTTTTCTCTTTATGGTGGCAGATATAGGGAAAAAATCTGTATCAATGCACCCAGGGCTTCATAATACCCTGGGGAGGCAAATAGCCCACTGCACATCATCAATGCTTCACTTTCACTACCCTAGACCACCAGGGATGTTATCAGTAACTACTATGATATCCTAACCCACTAATAGCCCCTTCACTGCACTAGATCGGGCGTGCTGATAGTAATACATCAGTGCCTTCTCCAGGGTTGTATTTCTGAATTCCAGTTTTCATGTGTCCCAATTATTTGGGTATGACAATTCCTGTTGGACTTAATTGCTCATCACTAAGGAAATCCTGAAAATAAAACGAGGTACTGTGCATGCCAAGGATCTCTCATATACTTCTACTGAGCAGCCCAAAGATGGACCGGCAAGGCGCTACTGTGCATACCCAGGAACTATCCTATACACTCCTACTGTGTATTTCTACTTGTATTTGTATCCTCAGAGTGTTACCCACATTTTTTCAGGGCAACTGAAATCTTTGCAGACCTTACAATTTGCTGCAATTATAATTTTTCACAGAAATTTGATGAATTTCAATTTGAAAAGATTCGCTCATGTCTAATAGAAACAAGATGTACGTAGACGTAAAGTCCTGTGATATCTAGCTCTTCTTCCACTATTAACAGGGGGGGTAGACCAGCGATATTCATGGGGGACATACCGTAGACAATGAAGCATGGCCATGAAATAACCATCAGCCAAAAAGCTTTTTTTTCCCTGACTCTGACATGTACGCTCAGCTCAGTCGAGCGTGCTTGTTTATTTTTTAAGGGAAAAGAGGAATATTACATGCAGGGACCAGACATGTTCAAAAATCCAACATTCTGAAATCCTTTTTTTCCAATGTTATAGAGAAAGATGGTTGGTAAATTCCACATGTCTATCCTTCTACGTGAATTATCGGTCTCTTAGGCATTGTTCACAGGCAGCATTTTTTTTCTCCAGCCAACAAGTTATCCACCATTCATATTATAGGTAATATCTTTTTGATTAGCGGGAGACCCCTACCGATCTCAAGAATATGGTTCTGAAATACTCCTTCTGAATGGGTTGGGGGTCACGCAGGCACACTTCGGTAGTCTCATAACCCAAGTGAGCAGTGGCAAACATGAGCGGCCAACAATCTATTTTGAGGGATATGGAAGAGCCGGAACAGGTGAAGAAAAACAGATCATAAGCACTAGAAATGAAAAGAAAATTAAAAAATTATGCACCTGCCCCCTACCTGTCACAATCCGCATGAGTGATGGAGATGCGTGGGGGGATCCTCAGGGGCAGGGTGGTCGGTCTCTGCATGCTGTCATAATCTGGTGACCGCGCCCTCTCACCAGGTCTCCAAGGTGGAACCTGAAGGGTGGAGGAGGGTCTTCTTCGGCCCCTGCGGAGTTCTGCACCCAGTGTGCTGGATGAGGTGTACGACCTGCTGTATCTTCCTGATTCCTCTCTGGGTTTCTGCTGAAAAAAAAATAAGATTGGTCATGCTAATAATAAAATGTCTATGCAGATGCAAAACACAAAAGATATACAAGCAAAATATAGACTCCCTCCTTTACTTTTTTATACTGGTGCTTATTTTTTGATCAGGCATGCATAACCTTACACTACGCAAGTGTCCTCCAATCATTGACTACTGAATCTTCTATGAAAATCAATAAAGCTGTCACAGCCCTAGAGCCCTGCCCCATTACCACCCTTACATCGTACAGGTCAGTACCCACCTCAGGCATGAATTTATTTATATATATATATATATATATATATATATATATATATAACTACACAGTGTATATATATATATAGGTCCTCAGATTATTTTTGATCAGTTGATACATTTTTATAACAATCACTTTTCTGATACAGAGCTCCAAATCCCAGCAGGTACATAGAGCTCCATAATAATATTCTGTTTACCACTAGGGGAAGCTTAAGCACTTACTACATACAACTTAAAGGGGTTGTCCCATAATTGAAGTACATTTTAATCAATAGATCTTGGAATAATAATAAGTTCCACAATTGGATTTGCAAAAAAAAAAATGTTCCTGTGCTGAGATAATCTTATAAATGTGCCCCTGCTGTCTACTTGTCTACTGTGTATTGGCTTTGTCAGACCATGCAGAGCTGCTCCAGCTCATGATCTGCTAAGAGAAACGCCTAAGTCTCGCAGCTTCTGCTTTCTTAGATACACCAATATCCTCAATCATCAATTGGTTAAGACAAAAAGCATATCATAAATAAACACCTAGGGAAAAAGAGGCTTTTTAGAAAGGGCTAAAAAAATCTTTATTGGTATTCATTAAAATATTATTTGATAGATCATAAAACACATAAGAAGACTAGGTAATACAGACAGCTGAAGGTGGGTATTCCTGGATAAACATATATAATGTATCTGTATTACCCTGTCTTCTTATGTATTTTATGATCTTCTGCTTCTCAGTTAATACATTTCCTTGCCTGTTTTATCACAGGAGCAAGTGTTCCTGCTGCATATCCAGCCCTCAGAGCTCATCATAAAACACATCTGAGATGTAGAAGCTGCAGCGGCTACTTAGCTTTAATATCACTGACTTGATTTAAGATGAACTGGTGTGGCAGTAGAAACACTTGCTCCTGTGACAAAACAGGCAAGAAAATATTTTACCTAAGCCCTGCTGTTTCATCTGTATATTCATTGATCATAAGTGACTTATTGTTAGGAATCTGGGTCAGTCTATGCTTACGCAGCAACCCAGATTCTCACATTTGTCTCCAGAGGCGAAGTCCTTTTTCCCTGCTACTGAGCATGCTCACGGGACGAGATCTCACTGGAGTTCAGGAGTCAGGTGCTCAGGTCCTGCTCCTGATTTGATTGGTTATGCTCAGGTCTCTGGAGATTTCCGGAAGGTCCCGGTCACTATAAAAAGTGCGCATGGCCGCTATGCCATGCGCTACTATTTTCTGATACTTGCTGCTGTGTTTGTTGTTGGATGCTTGGTCTGGTGTATGACTTATTATGAAACCCCTTCCTTCGGTTATTACGAATGTGTGAGTGATTGGGTCAGCCAGTAGCAGCGCTAGCGCCAGCGTGCTCAAGCTTCAGCCATCTCAGCAGCAAAGCGTCCTGCATCGCGCTTGCGTTATTGTGGCTGCAGACTTCTGTGGCGTTCGCAGTTGCGACGCCGTGCACACGCTCATTCACGGTAAGTCCGTTTGGTTGAAGTGCCAGTTTAACTACTCCTGAGTTTGGCTACCGTACGTGTGCCGCTGTGTCCCTGTGCGTTTAACAGGCTCAGCGTTACCTTTTCCTTATTATTTTTCTGTGCAGCTCTGTGTCCCATAACAGAGACTGCCTCTTTTGCACTTGGGTGATTTAGAACCCTGTGCACACTACCGCTGTAGTGCACTGCCTCCCTTAGTAGCGGTTTTGCCATCTGCCGCACGGTGGACCCCGAGTGGCGAAGGCACTTTAATTATTTATTTTTTTTTAGTGCCTTCCGCCACTCATAACATTTATGCAGTTCCCAGCAAGGAGCTGAGGTATGTGCCAACCAGGAACTGGAGCAGCTCTGCATGATCTGACACAGCCACTACACTGTACAGAGCAGAGACACTTTTATAAGATTATTTCAGCACAGTAACATTTTTTTTTTAGCAAATCTAATTGTGGAACTTATTATTATTCCAAGACCTGTTACTTAAAATACAATTTGTTCATTGTACAACCCCTTTAAACAATTAAATCAATAAGAGACTTGGACAATGTGTGAGCCCTTACAGATTCATAGTATCTCTATTAAGAGAGCGAGCAGCTTTCACTCGGAAGAATGAACTTGTCGCTTTTTTAGACCAGTCCAAACAGTAACAAAAGACTTAACGTGCACAGCAATGCCATTTTTTTCATAGACATGCATATGTTCATTCCTTTGAACATTTTTTAACCGCTTTTTTCAGGGAACCCACATGAAAGAGGCGCCACTTGCACATAGCCACTTTCTACTACAAAAACACCTTGAAAAGCTCCATGTGCACACAATCAATTTCTGCTCCAAAAACTTAACAAAAAGCCTCTGTGTACACATAGTCAAAGGCCATAACTATACCAAACTTGCCCAAAGCAGAAAACCAAAGATAACGACGTGCAGGGAAAAAATGTTTAAAGTATAAATGTCATTTTAGTTTTTATTTCATAAATTAGTAGTGCACATGAAAAGCAACTTTTTAATATACCTTATCAGAAAAACGTGCTTCTTTTTCTGGAAAAAAATTGATCAGTCATTATTAAAATTCTCAGTTGTGAGGTCTAAGAGGTGACGTTTCTCCTTGTGGAGAATGACATGCCAAGCTTGGCATGTCAGAGTGAAGAGACTTATAAGCCACGTATGCTCCTCTGAGAAATTAAATATGTAAATGATGTTTTCAGAGAGGAAGAGGAGTAGAACTCTAGCGCCACCCATTGGAAGCAGCGATGCTACAAGTCTATATCGACTCTTTAATGAACCTTGCAATATGACTTAGGATAAAAGCCAAACCAGAATCTCAATTTGCAGACACAATCTTCCGGGGTGCTGTCCTTCACCGGTGCAAAGCATGAGATCTGATCGCTGCTTTCAATAGGTGGTGTTAGAGGTCTAGTACTCTTCCTTTATGAAGAGATAATCTTCATATTTAATTTCCCAGAGGCACATGCACGACTTCTAAGTCTCCTCACTCTGACATGCCAGGCTTGACTTGTCATTCTCCACTTGGAAAAACATTACTCCAGAACCTCTCATTTAGCCAAATCGGATCTCATACTTTGCACCGAAGCGCTGTGTCTGCAAATTGCCATTCTGGTTTTGGCTTTTATCCTAAGTCATATGGCAAGGCTCGTCAGAGTCGATATTGACTTTTAGGATCGCTGCTTCCAATAGGTGGCGCTAGAGTTGTACACCTCTTCCTCTCTAAAGAGACAGTTTTCATATTCATAATGACAATGACTGACCATTTTTAGCAGAGAAAGAAGCAATTTTGTCTGATGATATTTAACAAAGTTGCTTATTACCACGTGTACTATTGATATAGGAAATAAAAATTAAAATGGCGGCCACTCTTTAAAGCAAAAACTAAATACATTGCCAAAAAAACCCATGAAAACAAAAGATAATAAGTAGAATAGTCCCATGAAACAGGACACAAAGACGTGTTGGTAGGTTAACCGTAGGAGAAAACAACTTGAGGTGATGAAAATGTCATCCTAGTAAGCATAATCAATACCAAATTAGATCTGCATATTAAAAGCAAAGAATGGCACGCCAAGCAGAGGATATGAATAAATAATGCAGTAAAATAATAATAACATGCATCATGGCAGCAAAGATGAAGAGTGCGAGCAGCAGGTCACTGACTTTTCCCAGCACGGCGCACCGATACATCGATATTATTGTTATGTTTATTAGCGATTTGCTTCCTCGTCGATGTAAGGGCCCCGTCACACACAGCGAGATCGCTGATTTTGTGACGCATCAGCGATTTCTCCAGCGATCTCGCTGTGTGTGACATCCATCAGCGACCGGTCCACCCGGCGGGTATCGCTGATCGTGCAGGATCGTCCTGGGCTATTTTTTGATCGTTGGTCTGCCGCTGGCCAGTGCGCATCACTGCATGTGGCAGCGGGAGAGCAACGATCAGCGACGCTGCACGCTGGTATCTAGGGTAAACAGCGGGTAACTAAGAGCCGCGCGGCTCTTGGATACCCGCTGTTTACCCTAGATACCAGCTTGCACGCTGGTCCTGATCGCTGGTGAGTCTGTCTATGTGGTCATGGCAGGTACGAGGGATGCAGTGACGAGACGGATTATGCTTTTAGTAATAACTTTCATGGTTTGATGCCGGTAGGGCTATCCTAAGCAACTACACAAAATAACAGAACTTGTCCTCGCAGGGACTCGTACAAACAAACACTGGTTATAAGAACACGACTACTCCGGCAAAGGCCGGTCACTAGAGTTGAGCGACTTTTGTTTTTTTATGGTCGAGTTTCGTTTCGTGAAACCCGACTTTTCCAAAAGTCGGGTCGAGCAAGATCGTCCGATTATAGGGAAAAGTCGGGGTCGTCCCGAAACACGAAACCCAATGTAAGTCAATGGGGAATAAAAGTCGGCAGTGAGAGGAGGACAGGAAACACACCTACAGTGCCCATTTGAATGCCAAAAGCATCAATTCTTCTTACTTAAGCTTGTCAACCTTAATTAACTTCATAATACAAGTTACGCACTGAAAAATGGGGGTTATTTGGCTAAAGTTGTGGGGGGGTAGGGCTGGCTGCAGGTTTTCATGTGCCCTGGGCGAAAGAGCGCCCCTTTAACACATACCAAAACTCATCATGCTCCGATACGGCAGAGAAATAGCGGTATAGTACAATGAAAAATACTTCACTTTTTACATCTCATGACGAGGCCCATCTATTTCTCCATACAGAATCATTGGTTTGAAACAGTATATGATGCGCTCCACATAATGCTACAGTATATGTTGGTCCCCATGGATGAAGCTCCACTGTCTTATGGGCCCAAATAATGCTCCAAACATAATGGGCCCCATTTCTAATGCTCTAGTGTATAATGGGCCCTGTAAATGCTGCTCCAGTGTCTGATGTCCACCTTTGGAATGTTCCAGTGTATTGTGGGCCCCATCTATCAGTCTCCAGAGTATAGTGCTCCCCAAAAATTGCTGTCCCAACATTGAAAACAATCAAATAAGTCTCCTCGCTAGGGAATCCCTGTACTAGTCTGGACTCCTCGTCGTCCCCATCTTCCATCTCACTGCACAGTATTTCAACCTTGCAAGTGCTGTGATCCTGAGCAAGCAGGGGGGGCCCACTCGTTGGCGACGGCACTGGCACAGGGCCCCTGATAGTACGGTGGTGTGTCTGATGGGGGGTGGGCCGAACCTGCACTTTCATCTGCTGCTTCCTCTTTGTCACCGTGTAAGATGGAACTGTATATGGGAAGGGTAACCTGAGTTTCATCAGGGTCAGATTCAGGCCGGGTAGCGTGCGAGGGGAATGTAGTGGTCTGGGTCAATGTACCAGCAGATTCATCGAGCAGTGGCTGGGCATCAGTGCACTTGTGTCGCCCCCAGGAGTACGGTCGCCACAGTGGCATTACCTTCCTCCTAGGGAGTGTAATGTCATGCTTGGGAGCAACGAAGGATCTCTCTAGCAGGTTAACTGATTGGGCGGCGCTATTCCCACGAGTCATGACCCTCCAAACAGCGTTCATGAAGGCAAAGTGTTTGTTTTACGTGGGCAGTATGGTTGCAAAGCTGAACCTTAAAGGAATGTCCAGAAGGGCACCACCAGGAGTGGAGCCTACGGCGTAATTTGACTCAACACGGGCAACCTCAACCATGCCAGCTACAGAACAGATGCACACATTGCAAGCTTAATTCCGTTAACGAACGAGACTCCGTCATGCCCCGCGGTCCGAGTCCGGCTTACTAGAGGGACACATGAGGCTCTGGCACATGAGATTGGCCAATAACTGGTGTATCATGCCCTTACATGTCCGTGGCTGCATGTGCGCTACACTGAAAAGGCCAGCGTTTGTCGCTTACAGGTGCAGATAACCCGCTGAACAACGTTAGTGATGGGGATCACTGATTACAATTATTACTCGCGAACGATGATTTCCCAGTAAGTGCAGGTCAACCGCAGTTCCGGAATTAGGCCTAACCGTCATTCCTGAAAAAATGAAAAACTTACGTGTGCAAACCACAGGTGCTGTAGCTTGCTTAACAGCTCGCCAGCCGTTCTCACGCCCAGTATGGATTACACGTGATTGCACAAAGGTGAGAAAGGGTACCGTATCCCCGGATAACATGTATGGATAGCGTACACATTCAAAAGATATGTCTATACATCAGGAGGCAGGCTCAGACGGTGTTAGGCCCAGTATGGCTTGCACGTGATTGCACAAAGGTGAGAAAGGGTACCGTATCCCCGGATAACATGTATGGATAGCGTACACATTCAAAAGATATGTCTATACATCAGGAGGCAGGCTCAGACGGTGTTAGGCCCAGTATGGCTTGCACGTGATTGCACAAAGGTGAGAAAGGGTACCGTATCCCCGGATAACAAGTATGGATAGCGTACACATTCAAAAGATATGTCTATACATCAGGAGGCAGGCTCAGACGGTGTTAGGCCCAGTATGGCTTGCAAGTGATTGCACAAAGGTGAGAAAGGGTACCGTATCCCCGGATAACATGTATGAATAGCGTACACATTCAAAAGATATGTCTATACATCAGGAGGCAGGCTCAGACGGTGTCAGGCACAGTATGGATTTGACGGCCCAGACTACACAGCGGAGGATCAGGGAGAGGTAAAGATTGCAAATGCTGGGACCCTGCCCAAGCAAGGGGGCCCACTCGTGGGCGTCGGTACTGGCACTGGGCCCCTCATAGTACGGCGGTGTGTCTGACGGCGGGTGTGCACCACCACCGTCAGAGACACTTGATTGCACTATGAGGGACCCTGTGCCAGTGCCCGCGCCCAAGAGTCGGCCTACCCACCTGTCCAGGGCAACGGCACTCGCACGGTGTCGTGCGCTAGGTGGTGACCCCGGCCATGGGGGGGGGCAGCACAGTTAGGGAGTTTTAGAAAGTGGCATATGTTGATGTTGGACATTCAGCTGATGCAAAAGGCGAAATAGGTCAAGTCCCAGGAAGAGGTGGACCAAAGCAAGCCATTTTTCTGTCACCCTATGTGTCATCAGGGGAAGGTGGGACAAAATCCTTGGAAACCCATGCATGGTTCATTTTAAAGAAGGTTATATCATCCACATTTTGGGTTGACAGACGGGTCCTGTTTTCTGTCAGGATTGATCCAGCTGCACTGAAGACTCTTTCCGATAGCACGCTGTCATGTCGGACACTGTTCACACCAGGGTGTCCGGCAGACAGCGGTAATACCCTGTTGGGTATTCTGTTCCTGTCGGGATAGGGTTAACCAGGTTGTCATGCTGGCTGAGGGCTGGGCCACGCCCTTGGTCTTTAAATAGTTCGTCCTGACTATGGGCGTCGCCGACTATAGCTTTAGCCTAGTGCTAGCAATACTGGTCAGCAGTGGTGGTGTTGGAGCGTCTGATATCTGGTGCAGTATATCCCTCAGTGGTTCTTTCTCCAATCTGTTATATATATATTTGGTTGCCCTTGCACATTATTGTATTCCCTTGTGTATTAACTGTGTGGTGTTTCTTTTACCCCTGTCCATACGTATTTGTGGGGTCTGGTGTCTGGTCCCCTCACTGGGTGGAGGGTGGTGGGTTCAGCTTAGGGCTGGACAGGAGACAGGGACAGGGTGGAGGCTCAGGCAGGCACACCTTCAGTGTAAACCCTGGGTAGAGGGACAGACAGGGTTCCCCTAGTCTGAGGGACATCGCAGGGGTCCCGGGGTTTTTGCCTAAAGTAACCTAGGCATACCATGACATTATAGTCGGCCCAAATAATAAAGTGAGAGAAAAAAAAAAAAGGTATAGATAGGGAATATAGGGGTTACTTACTATGGATCCTATACTTTCCCTAACCAAGCAGCTGGAGGCTCTATCCATACAGGTCACTGAACTCAGGGGGGCGGTCCAGCAACAAGGCCTGTCAGCTCCTGCAGTACCTGCTGAGGCTGCAGCCAGGGCAGCTGAGCCCAAGTTTCCCCTTCCTGAACGATTTGCTGGTGATCGTGGTAAGTTCACGGTGTTTCGTGAATCATGCAAATTGTATTTCCGTATGCGTCCACATACCTCAGGTAATGAGGCTCAACGCGTGGGCTTGGTGATTTCTTTGCTGAGTGGTGACCCACAGGCCTGGGCCTTTTCACTCCCTTCAGACTCACAGGCATTTGAATCTGTAGATTTTTTTTTCTCTGCTCTGGGTTTGATCTATGTCGATCTGGATAGATTAAACTTAGCAGAGTCTAAAATACGCTCACTGCTACAGGGTGATCGACCAGCTGAGGATTACTGCACGGAATTCCGGCGCTGGGCGGTGGACACGCAGTGGAATGACCCTGCGCTTAGAAGTCAATTTTTGCATGGGGTTTCTGGAAGGGTTAAACAGACTCTCCTAATGTACGAGACTCCCGCCTCTCTGGAGGCTGCGATGGCACTTGTAGTACGCATAGACCGACGTCTCCGTCAGGGGGCGCTGGTTTCGTTGCCTCCGGGAGGTGGGGGAGTGGTCGGTGAGGTTGCCGCGGGTGAATCCGTGGAACCCATGCAGATCGCTGGTATAGCACAGTCACCGAGTAACAAGCCTAAACGTCCTTGGCACAGAAGGCAGGGGCTCTGTTTTTTTTGTGGCAAAGGAGGACATTTTATTAACGCTTGCCCCCTGGTACCTAAGAAGGGCGCGCCGGCGGAAAACTGATAGGCTCAGAGGGTTTGGAGGAGTCTAGTCTGAGCCTTTGTGTATCCTCCGTCATGGTTTCCCAGTGTATGCTCCCTGCTAGGGTGGTACTTGGGGGGCAAATGCTCTCTATTACAGTATTTATTGATAGTGGCTCAGCTGCCAATCTCATTGATGAGAGGTTCGCGCATACAGCGGGATTTCCGGTGGAGAAATTGCCGAACCTCATCCGGGTGGTTACCATCAATGCTTCCCCGTTGTCTCAAGGGGAGATCACAGAGTGTGTGTTGGATATACAACTCCACATCGGAGTATTACACTCAGAGCGGGTAACTTGTAAGGTGCTTAGTAACTTACCGGCTCAGATGGTTCTGGGCTTTCCATGGTTGTCAATGCATAATCCTGTTATTGATTGGAAGACCCAGGACATAATTCAGTGGAGCAGGGAGTGTCAGGAGAGGTGCCTGGCTACATGTATTTCCGCTTTGACCCCCAGTATCCCGGAGCCGTTGCTGGATTATGCGGATGTATTTTCTGAGAAGGGTTGTTCGGAACTACCACCGCATCGCCCCTATGACTGTGCTATTATGTTGAAACCAGGGGCCAAGTTATCTAAAGCTAGAATGTTTAATATCTCAGGTCCCGAGAGGCTAGCTCTCAAGGAATACATTGCGGATAGCCTGAGCAAGGGTCATATTAGACCTTCCTCTTCTCCTCTGGCTGCTGGCTTCTTCTTTGTTAAAAAGAAGGATGGCGGTTTACGCCCGTGTCTGGATTTCAGAGAACTCAACCAGATTACGGTCCGTGATCCTTACCCTATGCCACTTATACCCGATTTATTCAACCAAGTGGTTGGTGCCAGGTGGTTCTCCAAACTGGACCTCAGGGGGGCGTACAATCTTATAAGAGTCCGTCAGGGGGATGAGTGGAAGACAGCGGTCAATACCCCTGAGGGTCACTTTGAGAGTTTGGTAATGCCGTTTGGGTTGACTATGGCACCGGCGGTCTTTCAACACTTCATTAATGATGTCTTCTCTCAGTTGTTGGGGAGGTTTGTTATAATTTATCTTGACGACATCCTCATTTTCTCTCGCGACCATGATACACATATAGAGCATGTTAGACAGGTTCTGCAGTTGCTCAGAGAGAACAGGCTCTATGTCAAGCTTGAAAAATGTGTGTTTTTCGTACAGGAGCTACCGTTCTTGGGTTATATAATCTCCGCCTCAGGTTTTAAGATGGACACCGCAAAGGTGCAGGCGGTACTACATTGGGATCGGCCTGATAATCTTAAGGCGCTTCAGCGATTTCTTGGCTTCTCAAATTACTATAGGAAATTTATTAAGAACTTCTCTATGATTGCCAAACCACTGACTGACATGACTAAGAAGGGTACCGACTTTTCTGACTGGTCTGAGCCTGCGGTACAGGCGTTTGAATTCCTCAAGAATAGTTTTGCCTCAGCGCCCATTCTGGTGCAGCCCGATGTCTCCTTACCGTTTGTCGTGGAGGTGGATGCGTCGGAGGTTGGAGTGGGGGCTGTACTGTCTCAGGGCCCTTCTTGGGCCAAGTTGCATCCGTGTGCCTTCTTCTCCAAGAAGCTGTCGCCTGCGGAGCGTAATTATGATATTGGCAACAGGGAACTATTGGCCATCAAATTGGCATTTGAGGAGTGGCGACACTTCTTGGAGGGGGCTGTTCATCAGATTACTGTGATAACCGACCATAAGAATTTGCTTTATTTAGAATCTGCTAAGCGCCTGTCCTCCAGACAGGCTCGCTGGGCATTATTCTTCACCCGGTTCAACTTCATTGTTACCTATTGACCTGGGTCGAAGAATGTTAAGGCAGACGCTTTATCCAGGTGTTTTCCGGGTGGAGAGTTATGTGAAGAGCCGGTGCCTATTCTCCAAAAGGGTGTGGTGGTATCTGCCATCACGACAGAGATTGAGGCAGAGATTGCGGAGGCTCAGGAGGTGGTACCGCCGGGGTTGCCTGCTAATAAATCTTTTGTGCCGCTACATCTATGCTCTAGAGTGTTGGGCGAACATCACGACACGGTACTGGCAGGTCATCCAGGGGTTAAGAGCACTCTGGAACTGGTATCGCGTCGTTTTTGGTGGCCTAAAATCCGGCAGGATGTGGCCTCATATGTGGCTGCCTGTACCACGTGCGCACGGGCCAAGACTCCTCGTTCCCATCCCGCTGGTAGCTTGCAGCCTCTCGGGGTGCCCAGTAAGCCATGGACTGAGATTTCCATGGATTTTATTACTGACTTGCCCGCCTCGGCAGGGAACTCGGTCATTTTGGTAATTGTTGATAGGTTCTCCAAAATGTCACATTTCGTTGCTTTACCGTCTTTGCCCAATGCTAAGACTCTTGCTCAGATATTTATTCGCGAGGTGGTCAGACTTCATGGTGTCCCGTCTGACATTGTGTCTGATCGAGGTACGCAGTTTGTGGCAAAGTTTTGGAGAGCTTTTTGTTCTCGCCTTGGAATCAAATTATCTCATTCATCGGCTTTCCACCCTCAGTCGAATGGACAGACTGAGCGGATGAACCAAAACCTGGAGCAATACTTGCGCTGCTTTATTTCCGACAATCAGGAAGAGTGGTCAGCATTTCTTCCTCTGGCAGAATTCGCAATAAACAACCATTGCCAGGAATCGTCTGGGGAATCTCCTTTTTTTTGTGTGTATGGTCAACATCCTCAATTTTGCACCTTGCGTCAGGGGTGCTCAGTTGGCGTCCCTGAAGAGGACCAGTTGGGAGCTCAATTGTCGTCTGTTTGGAGGAGAGTCAAGCAGCGCTTGTTGAAGGTGGGTTCCAGGTACAAACGGGTGGCTGACTGCAGACGTGTGCCAGGTCCGGACCTGTGTGTGGGAGATTGGGTGTGGTTATCTACTAGGAACATTAAGCTCAAGATACCATCACTTAAGTTGGGTCCCAGGTTCATTGGCCCATTTAGAATCTCCGCAGTGATCAACCCAGTGGCATTTCGTTTGGAGTTGCCGGCTGTGTATAAGATTCATAATGTATTTCACAAAGCATTGCTAAAGAAGGTCGTGGGTTTGGTGGATGGTTCCCCCGGGCCACCACCTCCCGTCTTGGTGGATGGCGCGTTGGAATTTGAGGTGTCCAAAGTGGTGGACTCTAGGGTTGTGCGTCGCACTCTACAGTACCTGGAGAGGACATGGGTGCCGGCCTCTGACATTCATGCTGATCGACTGGTTACTATGTTCCATCGTCGCCATCCGGACAAGCCAGGTCCTCGACATGGTGAGGTTCCGGAGGTCCCTCGTAGAAGGCGGGGTACTGTCATGTCGGACACTGTTCACACCAGGGTGTCCGGCAGACAGCGGTAATACCCTGTTGGGTATTCTGTTCCAGTCGGGATAGGGTTAACCAGGTTGTCATGCTGGCTGAGGGCTGGGCCACGCCCTTGGTCTTTAAATAGTTCGTCCTGACTATGGGCGTCGCCGACTATAGCTTTAGCCTAGTGCTAGCAATACCGGTCAACAGTGGTGGTGTTGGAGCGTCTGATAACTGGTGCAGTATATCCCTCAATGGTTCTTTCTCCAATCTGTTATATATATATATTTGGTTGCCCTTGCACATTATTGTATTCCCTTGTGTATTAACTGTGTGGTGTTTCTTTTACCCCTGTCCATACGTATTTGTGGGGTCTGGTGTCTGGTCCCCTCACTGGGTGGAGGGTGGTGGGTTCAGCTTAGGGCTGGACAGGAGACAGGGACAGGGTGGAGGCTCAGGCAGGCACACCTTCAGTGTAAACCCTGGGTAGAGGGACAGACAGGGTTCTCCTAGTCTGAGGGACATCGCAGGGGTCCCGGGGTTTTTGCCTAAAGTAACCTAGGCATACCATGACACACGCTTGCAGCTGGGCAAGCGAGCTCCTGTAAGGCATATTGTGCCAATTCAGGCCAGGTGTCCAGTTTAGCAGCCCAATAGTCAAAGGGGAATGACCTGTGTGGGAGAACATCGATATGGGAGGAAAAGTAGTTTGTAACCATAGTTGACAACTGCTGTCTCCTGTCACTTTCCATCGATGCAGTATTACCAGTTGTGTGAGCGGTACTTGAAAAATCAGTCCACAACATTGTCATGAAACCCCTGTCTCCAACGCCACTTCTGCTGTGTGCACCATGAACACCTCTGCCAAGCTGCCCCCGGCCCGTACGGCTCGTGTGAGAACCATCACCGCTGCTGTGTGCTGGGAATGCCTCAAGCAACCGATTTACCAGAGTTGCTTGTTTATTAGCCAATATTAGGTCAAGGTTCTCCTGTGGCATGATGTTTTGTAATTTGCCTTTATAGCGTGGATCCAGGATGCTGGCCAACCAGTAGTCGTCATCGTTCATCATTTTGTCAATGCGGGGGTCCCTTTTTAGGATCCGCAAGGCATAATCTGACATGTGGGCCAATGTTCCCGGTGTCAATGATGCACTGCGAGTGCTGGTTGGAAGAGCACTTTCTGGCAAATCCACATCCCTCCAGTCATGCACAAACCCTGTACCAGACCTTGCCACGCCAACATTTTCACTTGCCCCACGAGATGCATCCTCCTCCCCTAAGTAATCATCCCCATCATCATCCTCCTCCTCTTCTTCCTCCATCTCGTCCAGGAGAGGTCCCTGAGCAGACAATGGCTGAATGTCATCAAGGATTCCCTCCACCTCTTCCTCCTCGTCAACATTGGCTGCAGACGCCTGCTCCTTAAGGTGCGTCAAAGTTTGCATGAGCAGACGCATAAGTGGGATGCTCATGCTTAGGATGGCGTCGTCTGCGCTTACCAGCCGTGTGCATTCCTCAAAACACTGAAGGACTTTACAGAGGTCTTTCAGCTTCGACCAATGCACACCTGTCAACTCCATGTCTGCTCTCAAAGTGCCTCTCCGTGTATCCTCCCACAAATGCATTATGGCCTGCCTCTGCTCGCACAGCCGCTCCACCATGTGCAGGGTGGAGTTCCACCTTGTTGCAATGTCGATAATGAGGCGGTGGTTGGGAAGGTGGAGCAATCGCTGCAGCTTCTGCATACGAACGGAGTGTACAGGCGACCGGCGGATGTGCGCGCACAGTCTTCGCACCTTATGGAGCAGGGCTGTTAACTCCGGATAATTTTTGAGGAAGCACTGCACCACCAGGTTCAAGGTGTGAGCCAAGCAAGGTATGTGGCTGAGTTTTGAAAGGGCTATGGCTGCCACAAAATTACGGCCGTTATCACTAACTACCTTGCCTGCCTCAAGATGTACACTGCCCAGCCATGACTCAGTTTGTTGCTTCAAGTACTCAGCCAGCACCTCGGCGGTGTGTCTGTCGCCCAAACACATCATCTGCAACACAGCCTGCTGACGCTTTCCACTAGCTGCTCGATAGGGGGACACCTCGTGTGCAACAGTGGCAGCTGCAGATGGAGTGCTCGTACGACTGCGCTCTGTGGACGAGCTTTCGCTTCTGGAGGAGGAGGAGGAGGGTGGAACGCCTACAGCCAACTGTTTCCTATACCGTGGGCTAGGCAGCACTGTCCCACCACCGCTGTCCCCTGTGGACCCTGCATCCACCACATTAACCCAGTGCGCAGTGATGGACACGTAACGGCCCTGGCCATGCCGACTGGACCGCGCATCAGTTGTCAGGTGCACCTTTCCACTCACTGACTGCTTGAGTGCATGGACAATGCGGTCTTTCACATGATGGTGGAGGGCTGGGATGGCTTTGCGAGAGAAGAAGTGGCGACTGGGTAGGTCATAGCGTGGTACTGCATAAACCATGAGTTCGCGGAAAGCTGCGCTTTCCACCAACCGATAGGGCATCATCTCAAACGAGATTAGTTTGGCAATGTGGGCGTTCAAACCCAGTGTACGCGGATGAGAGACTGAGTACTTTCTTGACCTACTCATAGTGTCTGGGAGGGTGAGCTGGACTTGAGAGCTGCATATGGTGGAAGTAGCGGTGGATAGGGCGGACTGAGAGAGGGTTGATGATGGTGATGGAGTTGGTGTTCTTTCTGATGGCCTAGATTCAGTATTTCGTTGATATAACAGTGGGATTCCCTGACTGCTGTGGCCTTGCAACGACACCTCAACATTTGCTGCTGTGCTAACCGGTGGGCTTACAGTGGGGGAAACAATGTAGCGTTGCTGACTACCTTCTTTGTGATCAGTTGCACATGTGGCACTTGAGGTTTGGTGTTGTGTCCACGCTTGCAAGTGCATGCTGGTTAAATGTCTAAGCATGCAATTGGTATTCAAATTTTTCAGATTTTTCTCTTGGCTAAAGGTCTTTGCGCACTTCTTACAGATAACCTTGGCCTGATCATGAGGATTTTGTTCAAAAAAGTGCCACACTGCTCTCTTCCTACTTTGGCAGACATTTTGCGGCCTAGCACGCTGTGATGTTTTGACCCTCTGGTCAAGCTGTCCAGCAACTCTTTTGATTTTTGGAACCTGTCTTTGGAGTGCTCCGGGCCTGCCAGATAACAGCTGTTGCGATGTTGATGTCTGCTGTGGATGCTCCTCATCTGAGCTATTGGAAGCAGCACCCTCTTCCCCCAATGGATGCCAATCTGGGTCAACAACTGGGTCATCCATCACCTCCTCTTCAATGTCATGTGAACCTTCCTCTGTGTCACCATGTATGGTGGTATAGTGTGCGGGAAGGGGCACCTGAGTCTCATCAGGGTCAGAATCTGGCTCTGTACACTGCGAGGACAATGTAGTGCTCTGAGTGAATGTACCAGCAGGATCATCTATCAGCGGCTGTGCATCAGTGCACTCCATGTCAGATTCATCTTGGCCTGGGTAATTCACCATTTCACTTGATAATCCAGGCATGGTATGTGAAAACAGCTCCATGGAGTAATCAGTAGTATGGCCTGCGTCATCCTTCAATCTTGGTTGGGGTGAAGGACACAAGGAAAGGTGTGGTTCATGAACATGAGCCTCCAATGACGACTCAGTGCTTTTACTTTTTACAACTTCAGATGAGGAGGCGATAGAGCTGGAGGCTGAGTCAGCAATGTAAGACAAAACTTTTTCCTGAAGCTCTGGCTTTAAAAGCGGTTTGCCAACTCCTAGAAAACTAAGCCTTCGAGGCCTTGTGGAGCCAGACGATGACGCAGGCTCAACACCTCCTGCATTCGGTCCTATTTTGCTTTTGCCACTACCATCAGATCCACCACCAACACCATCATTACCAGCTGCCAACCCCCGCCCAATTCCACGGCCTCTTCCACCAGCCTTCCTCATTTTTGGTAGAAATGTAGACAAAATCCTACAAACTATATAGTAATGTAAAACAAGGTACAAGGTGTCTATAGGACGGGGAGATAGATTTTCTGCAGACACTTGTGGACACTGGACACTTGGATTGTGTGAGGCCCACTGAAAATCACAGCGCTATGTCACAGGCTCGATGGCACAGGTGTGAAAAAAGTGACTACAGGATAAGGCAGATTTTGAATTTCTGCAGACACTTGTGGACACTGGACACTTGGATTGTGTGAGGCCCACTGAATATCAGAGCGCTATGTCACAGGCTCGATGCAGCAGGTGTAAAAAAAGTGACTACAGGATAAGGGAGATTTTGAATTTCTGCAGACACTTGTGGACACTGGACACTTGGATTGTGTGAGGCCCACTGAATATCACAGCGCTATGTCACAGGCTAGATGGCACAGGTGTGAAAAAAGTGACTACAGGATAAGGGAGATTTTGAATTTCTGCAGACACTTGTGGACACTGGACACTTGGATTGTGTGAGGCCCACTGAATATCAGAGCGCTATGTCACAGGCTCGATGGCACATGTGTGAAAAAAGTGACTACAGGATAAGGGAGATTTTGAATTTCTGCAGACACTTGTGGACACTGGACACTTTTGGATTGTGTGAGGCCCACTGAATATCAGAGCGCTATGTCACAGGCTCGATGGCACAGGTGTGAAAAAAGTGACTACAGGATCACGGAGATTTTGAATTTCTGCAGACACTTGTGGACACCGGACACTTGGATTGTGTGAGGGCCACTGAATATCAGAGCGCTATGTCACAGGCTCGATGCAGCAGGTGTGAAAAAAGTGACTACAGGATAAGGGAGATTTTGAATTTCTGCAGACACTTGTGAACACTGGACACTTTTGGATTGTGTGAGGCCCACTGAATATCAGAGTGCTATGTCACAGGCTCGAGGGCACAGGTGTGAAAAAAGTGACTACAGGATAAGGGAGATTTTGAATTTCTGCAGACACTTGTGGACACTGGACACTTTTGGATTGTGTGAGGCCCACTGAATATCACAGCGCTATGTCACAGGCTCGATGGCACAGGTCTGAAAAAAGTGACTACAGGATAAGGGAGATTTTGAATTTCTGCAGACACTTGTGGACACTGGACACTTTTGGATTGTGTGAGGCCCACTGAATATCAGAGCGCTATGTCACAGGCTCGATGGCACAGGTGTGAAAAAAGTGAATTGTAGAATTGGGCAGAATAGGAATCTCCCTAGAGTGTAGGTCTGTAAGAATGGAACAAGTCCTCCACTTATCCTTCCACAGTGACACACAGATAGCTTCACTGTGGCTGTGATAACAGCCGTTACACGGTACTGTGTGAGGAGCGTACATCGCTGTATGGTGTGAATAAATGCACGCTCAGTACCTTAGCAGGACAAAAAAAAAATTGGGATTGCTTTTAAAAAAGCAGTTTGCAGAGCAGTGGGGAAACAGCAATGCAGCTGTCAGGAAGCCTTAGAAGGCAGCCTAACCACCAGCACCGCTGATCCACCACAATATAGCCTCCCCTTGCACTGCACACACAGTGACTGGTGTGTTGCACAGGCAAAATCGCTAGCAGCAGAAGCAGTTTTTTTTGTCTTCTTCCCTGCCTAACGCTCTCCCTACAGAATCAGCAACCTCTCCCTATGCTAAGATCGGCAGAAGTAAGATGGCGGTCGGCGTGCACGCCCTTTTATAACCCCTGTGACGCCCACCAAAGCAAGCCAATCACTTGCATGCCCTTCTGAAAGATGGTGGTGACCCCTGCCTATGTCATCACGTTGCCCACAGTGTCCGTGGATCCTGATTGGCTGAAAAATAGCGCTAAACAAACTTTTGAAACGCGACTTTGGCGCGTAAGTCGCCGACCTCGTGGCCGACCTCATCCTAGGGTCGGGTTTCGTTTCATGAAACCTGACTTTGCCAAAAGTCGGCGACTTTTGAAATTGCTCGACCCGTTTCGCTCAACTCTACCGGTCACTCTAGGGCCGCGGTATGGCCGGCTACGGGTCCTTAATTATGTGGTGTCACATCCGTCCTGATGTCCCTCGGCGTCCTGGACGATGGTGCTTCGGCGTCGCAGCCGCTGGGCCCAGCAACTGAGGATCTGGCGTAGTCTTCGAGCGTACCGATGCCCAGGCGAAGCAGGGGCACAACAGGCCCTAGAAAGGTTCTTTGGCGGGATGTCCCCCGGCAGAGGCAGCGGGACGCAGCCTGGGGGTTGGCGAGTCGAGGCCGCAGCCCCTGGCCAGTGGCTGCACTAGGGGACCCGCGGCGGGCGATGGCCCGGCTCTTGCCACGGACTGGAGTGGGGCGGTGGCGGCTGCGAGCAGCAATGGACAAGCCGCAGCCGCGGTCGGGAGAGGAGCGGCAGCGGCTGTGTGTAGCAGCGGGCAGGCCGCAGCCACGAGCTGGAGTGAGGCGGCAGCAGCCGTGGGTGACTGCGGGCAGGCTGCAGCTGTGAGCTGAGGTGAGTCGGCAGAGGCCGCGGGTGACTGCAGGCAGGCCGCAGCCGTGAGCTGGAGTGAAACGGCAATGGCCGCGGGTTGGGGTAAAGCAGCGGTCTTCTGTCAGTTGGCTTGGCGCCGTCTCTCTGCAGTCCACCGTGAGCCTCCCTCCCGTCGCTGTCCTCTCTGGTTTCTGCTCGGGTCTCTCGCTCCCTGGCGCTCCCACGGTCTCCTGCTCCTTCTCTCCCGTTCTGCTGACTCACTCTGACTGACGTGCTCCGCCCCTTTTTATAGGCTCCGCCCCCTAACATTCTGTCAGTCTCAGCGGTCCATCCCCTTACTCTGCTCCCCAGAAACAGGTCCCCTAGGATCTTCGATGATGTTCCCCTTGGTTCTGGCCCGGACACTCGGCGGGAGCTCTTGCTCTTACACTCCCCCATCCTGTATGCGCGCCAGTCCTCGGGCGAGGGCCTTAGTAGACTCGGGTTGGCTTTTGGAGGCGAGAGTTCTTGTTGCCATGCGAACTGGTCCTGTTCGTAACGTTCGAGGGGTTTGCCAGCTGTTGATCGTTCGGAGCGTCTTAGTTCGACTGTGGTGGAGCTTTCTGGGGTGATGGAAGGTGGTGGACTGGTCAATTCTGGCGGGTCGACTGGGCCTACGGAGATGTCATCCCTTGGAGGGTCGGCGGGTATTGCTGGAACATCTTCGTCATCCAGGTCCCAGACCGTTGGCAGTTGTCGGGGACCTGAGGAGTAGGCTCAGGTCACATGGGATCAGCGGATGTACAGGGTCGTAGCATATTATGGTGCACAGTACGAGTGGGAAGTGCCCCGTCTTTCTCAGGTTGTATCTCGTAGACAGACCCGTCGGAGCTTATTCGGCGCAACACTCGGTAAGGGCTTTCTTCCCACCGAGGTTCTAACTTGTTCTGGGGGCGCTGGTCTTGCACGAGTACTCGATCCCCAATTTAGAAGTCGAGGGGCGTGGCAGAGATCCCCCTGGGTGCTCTAGGTCCCGGAGTTTTGTATGGACGATACGGTGGAGGGTCTGTAACCGGTGTCGGTGGTTTCAGACCTATGATAACACCCCGGTCCAGGGTTGGGGTTCCTCCGGGTTCAATTCTACTTCTGTAATCCCTTTGCCTTCTCGTCCAAATAGTAGTGAGTAGGGGGTATAACTGGTAACCCGCTGTACCCGGTTGTTATAGACCCACACTAGTTCAGGTATATACTCAGGCCAGCGGGCCTTCCTATCACTCTCCAGAGTACGTAACATTTGAATTAAGGTCCGATTAAATCGTTCGCAAGCCCCGTTCCCTTGGGGGTGGTATGGCGTGGTCCGGGATTTATCAATTCCATACAGGCGATATAGTTCCTCCATGACTTTTCCCAGAAAGCACACTCCCTGGTCTGAATGTATCCATTGAGGGCAGCCGTACAGTTGGATAAAGTTTTTGCAAATTGCATAGGTGGCTGACTCCGTAGTTTGGTCTCGGGTGGGGGTTACCTCGGCAAATTTGGTGAAATGATCTACCATAACGAGACAATGTTTATACCCCTGGTACGCGGGACCAATGGTCAGATAGTCCACTGTCAAGAGTTCAAGGGGTGCTGATGTCACTATCGTTTGCACCGGGGCCGGTGACTGGTGATTTAGCTAGCTCACATAGGCGGCAGGCCCGGCAAGTTTCCTTTACAGCAGCATGCAAGCGCGGGTGGTAAACTATCTGCTGCAACCATTGCATGGTCTTTTGAGCTCCGAAATGAGCCTTTTTTTCGTGGGCTTCCCGAGCCAGTTCACTTATTTGTGCTCCGGGCACGACTACCTGCCAAGTTGTTGCGGACGTCACCCGTGATACGGCCTTACGAAACAATGGCCCCTTTTTGATGATCAGTTTCTCCCATTGGTTTAACATCAGCAGCATATCCTGAGGTAAGGTTTATCTCTGAGAGTCGGTGGGTAATCTGCCGGTGGTCACCCATAGGCGCAAGAGTCCAACTTCTCCGTCTTCTTGCTGCTGTTGGATCCATCTGTCACGTGATTGTTCCAGCATACCCCGTGAGGGTCCTAGCTGGGATTCCTCCTGTGTAGCAGCTGTGAGCACAGCGGCAGTGAGGGCAAACGGCATCTCTTCCCCTTCCAATTTGTCGTCCCAACTTTTCCCTGGGGTTGTATGCCGGATCCTGGAGAGGGCGTCAGCGTGTACGTTTTCTGCTCCTCTTTTATAGATGATATTATAGTTGATCTTGGTCATCCGGGCCACCCATTGCTGCTCCAGAGCCCCTAGTATGGCCTTTTCCAAATGAGCCAGCAGGTTGTTGTTGGTCCGCACCACCACCTCGGAGCCTACCAGGTACTCTGCGTTCTGCTCCGTCATGGCCCACACTACCGTGAGGAGCTTGAGCTTAAAGGAGCTGTAATTGTCAGGGTTACGCTCGGAGTCATGAAGTGATCGGCTACCATAGGCGATCACTCTCTACCGGCCGTCCTGAACTTGTGACAACACAGCCCCTAGCCTGTAGAGGCTCTCATCGGTGTGCAGTGTGAACGGTTGCGAGAAATCCGCATAAGCTAACACTGGGGCACCCGAGAGTGCAGCCTTCAGGTCTTGAAAGTTTTCTTCTTCGGTTATTGCCAGTGGATCTTTCGCCCATTTGCCCCTGCAGGAGCCCCCTTTAGCAGGTCCTGCAGAGCCCGGGCTCGGCGTGCAAAATTCTTTACGAAACGACGGTAGTATCCAGCCAACCCCAGGAAGGCCTGCATGTCTTTTACCGTCTTGTTGGCCAGCCCAAACGGCATCCGGTTGAACTCAAACAGTCCCATGGGAAGAATGAACATCGTCTTGGCTCTGTCTTCCTCCAGCATCGGCACCTGCCAGTACCCATTAGCCAGATCTAAAGTCGAGAAGTACGTTGCCTTCCCCAAAGCGGACAGGGACTCTTCTATGCGGGGCAGCGGGTACGAGTCTTTGATGGTGCAGGCGTTCAACTTTCGATAGTCCACGCAGAATCGCAAGGTGCCGTCCTTTTTAAGGACCAACACGATGGGGGCCGCCCAGGGGCTCTGGCTTTCTCGTATGACCCCCTTCTGGAGCATTTGGCCCACTAAAGTTTTCACCTCCTGGTAGAGCTGCGGAGGGAACTGCTGATATCGTTCCCGGATGGGGGCTGTTCCTGCCGTGGGAATTCCATGCGTAATGGCTGTGGAGCATCCAAAATCATCCTCGTGGTTGGTGAATACCTCGTGGTATTGTCTGAGTAGAGTTTCTACCTGGAGGAGTTGGGCTGGAGCCAGGCCGGAGAGTTTGGCCCGCATTCTTTCCCGGATGTTTCGACCCTTCTCCTGGGTCAAGGACTCAGCAGTCTGCAGAGTACGAATAGTCACTGCCCAAGGATCCTCGGGTTGCACCTTTAGCTGGGCCGTAGGGGCTGGCAGAACCTCTTCCAATGGCCTTACCAGCTTGGCCATTTCAGCCTGAGGTTTCAAGACGATGTCTTGGTCTTCTAGGTTGACGCAACGCACCAGGACAGTCCCTCTCCGCATTGTGGCCAGGGAGCGGGCCACCAGTATGCCAGAGGGCAGGCATTCCGAATAGCATGGCTCCACCTGCATCTCCACACCCTCCAAAGGCACTGGGGCCCAAATAGGCAGGGCCACCACTGTCTGCCCGGGGGCAGTACGAGTGGAGGAGCTGCTGGTGCGATGACTTTGCCCAGTGCCTCGCCTTCCTGGCAGTCCTGGAGTACTCGCGCCTCTCGTACCAACTGCTGGAAGACCTGCCCTTGGGCCGTGCGGGAACCCCACTGGTTCAAGGTCTCTTGCGTGGGGTCGTTGAGGAGTAAACTGCCTAACTCCCACAGTATGTTCATGCCCAGGATAACTGGATGTTTGTTATTAGTTTCCCCTTGGGTCAGGATCATTTCCCAGCGACCAAGAGATTTGCCACACAGCGTCACTTGTATCTAAACCACCCTGACGACAGGGACCGGCAGCTGATTGGTGGCTACCAGTCTTATCATGGACCCCCACTGGGGTCTCGCTGCCTCGGGAAAATGCTGCCGGAAATAGGTTGCAGGCATGGTCGTTACTTGCGACCCCGTGTCCACTAGGCACCATACGGCACGGCCCTCGACCTCTGCCCATACCACCGGACATTTTGCGACCAGATCTTTGGGACTTCCACCACCCCATGTTGTGGCTTCTGGCTCCGAGCGGCATCCCCCCAACCCGGAGCCCTCTAGTTTAATGGCCGCTGGGGTGGGCACCTCCCACTCCGCGGACACTCGTGCGAAATGGCCCAGCTCCCCGCACTCATAGCACCGGGGCTGCGAGGCCCTGCCGCTCTGGGCATTGAAAGGCCCCCAGGGCCCAGGATTGGAAGTAGGCTGACTAGTCGTGGGCTCGGTCCTTCTTTTCATTTTGGCCAACTCGCCCCTGATGCCCTTCAGCTCTTGTCTCATCTCTTCTATCCACTGGGGCTCCCCGACAGTGATCACGGAGGCCTCCACACTCCGGACCTTCCCCATGGGGACCATCATTCCCTGCTCCTGCTCTCGAGCACGCGCCTGGCTCCCCACCTCAGAGAAGGCCAAACGTGTGTTTGCTCGGACCTGCTCCCATAATGCCTGCTTTATTAACGGGTCTCGGAGTCCAGTCACTAACAGGTCGCGCAGGGTAATGTCGATGGGTCCTACCCCTACGCCGTCCTTCCGCTCGATGGCTGTATGTAACTACTGGAGTATATTCATATACTGGGTGATGGTCTCCCCCTCTCCCTGCATTCGACTGAACAACCAGGTCCTCAACTCTCCTACGTTTGTTGGATCCCCATGGGTCTCTTCCAGAATCCACAAGACTCTAGCAAAAGTGTTGCGGTGTCCCGAGGGCCTCAACATTACTGAATCTCAGGCCTCCCCATCTAATGCCATGAGGGCTACCTCGGCTTCCAGGTCAGGGGTCATCGGATGCATTCGGAAGAGCCCTCGCATTCGCTCTGTCCAGCTCCATAGCATAATGTTGGAGCCGGAGAACCTAGGCAGGTTGCTTAGCATAGCCCCCAAGGAAATGCTGGACTGGGGGCCTCCGTTATTTGCTGAATCTACGGCCCCACTTTGATCCGGGCGTTGTCGTCTGCGTTCGGAGACTGCATCCTGCCGACTACGCCAAATATGGTCATGGCAGGTACGAGGGATACAGTGATGAGGCGCGAGACGGATTATGCTTTTAGTAATAACTTTTATGGTTTGATGCCGGTAGTGTTTAACCTAAGCAACCACACAAAATAGCAGAACTTGTCCTCGCAGGGACTAAGTACAAACAAACACTGGTTATAAGAACACGACTACTCCGGCAAAGGCCGGTCACTATAGGGCCGCGGTATGGCCGGCTACGGGTCCTTAATTATGTGGTGTCACTTATCCGTCCTGACGTCCCTCGGCATCCTGGACAATGGTGCTTCGGCGTCGCAGCCGCTGGGCCCAGCAACTGAGGATCTGGCGTAGTCTTCGGGCATACCAACGCCCAGGCGAAGCAGGGGGACAACAGGCCCTAGAAAGGTTCTTTGGCGGGATGTCCCACGGCAGAGGCAGCGGGATGCAGCCTGGGGGTTGGAGAGTCGAGGCCTCAGCCCCTGAACGGGAGCAGGGGCTGGGCTGAGTGGCGGTTGGTAGGCCACTGGCGCAGCCAGCGGCTGCACTAGGGGACCCGTGGCGGGCGACGGCCCGGCTCTTGCCACGGACTGGAGCGGGGCGGTGGCGGCTGCAAGCGGCAATGCACAAGCCGCAGCCGCGGTCGGGAGTGGAGTGGCAGTGGCTGTGTGTAGCAGTGGGCAGGCCGCAGCCGCGAGCTGAGGTGAGGCGGCAGAGGCCGCGGGTGACTGCAGGCAGGCCGCAGCCGCAAGCTGGAGTGAGGCGGCAACGGCCGCGGGTTGGGGTGAAGAAGCGGTCTTCTGTCGGTCGGCTTGGCGCTGTCTCTCTGCAGTCCACCGTGAGCCTCCCTCCCGTCGCTGTCCTCCTCTCTGGTTTCTGCTCGGGTCTCTTACTCCCTGGCGCTCCCACGGTCTACTGCTCCTTCTCTCCCGTTCTGCTGACTCACTCTGACTGGCGTGCTCCGCCCCTTTTTATAGGCACCGCCCCCTACCGTTCTGTCAGTCTCAGCGGTCCGTCCCCTTACTTTGCTCCCTGGAAACAGGTCCCCTAGGATCTTCGATGATGTTCCCCTTGGTTCCGGCCCGGACACTAGGCGGGAGCCCTTGCTCCTACACTTCCACTTCCTGTATGCGCGCCAGTCCTCGGGCGAAGGCCTTAGTAGACTCGGGTTGGCTTTTGGAGGCGAGAGTTCTTGTTGCCATGCGAACTGGTCCTGTTCGTAACGTTCGGGGGGTTTGCCAGCTGTTGATCGCTCGGAGCGTCTTAGTTCGACTGTGGTGGAGCTTTCTGGGGTGATGGAAGGTGGTGGACTGGTCAATTCTGGCGGGTCGACTGGGCCTACGGAGATGTCATCCCTTGGAGGGTCGGCGGGTATTGCTGGAACATCTTCGTCATCCAGGTCCCAGACCGTTGGCAGTTGTCGGGGACCTGAGGAGTAGGCTCAGGTCGCATGGGATCAGCGGATGTACAGGGTCGTAGCATATTATGGTGCACAGTACGAGTGGGAAGTGCCCCGTCTTTCTCAGGTTGTATCTCGTAGACAGACCCGTCGGAGCTTATTCGGCGCAACACTCGGTAAGGGCTTTCTTCCCACCGAGGTTCTAACTTGTTCTGAGGGCGCTGGTCTAGCACGAGTACTCGATCCCCAGTTTAGAAGTCGAGGGGCGTGGCAGAGACCCCCTGGGTGCTCTAGGTCCCGGAGTTTTGTATGGACGATACGGTGGAGGGTCTGTAACCGGTGTCGGTGGTTTCAGACCTATGATAACACCCCGGTCCAGGGTTGGGGTTCCTCCGGGTTCAATTCTACTTCTGTAATCCCTTTGCCTTCTCGTCCAAATAGTAGTGAGTAGGGGGTATAACTGGTAACCCGCTGTACCCGGTTGTTATAGACCCACACTAGTTCAGGTATATACTCAGGCCAGCGGGCCTTCCGATCACTCTCCAGAGAACGTAACATTTGAATTAAGGTTCGATTAAATCGTTCGCAAGCCCCGTTCCCTTGGGAGTGGTATGGCATGGTCCGGGATTTATCAATTCCATACAGGCGATATAGTTCCTCCATGACTTTTCCCAGAAAGCACACTCCCTGGTCTGAATGTATCCATTGAGGGCAGCCGTACACTTGGATAAAGTTTTTACAAATTGCATAGGCGGCCGACTCCGTAGTTTGGTCTCGGGTGGGGGTTACCATGGCAAATTTGGTGAAATGATCTACCATAACGAGACAATGTTCATACCCCTGGTACGCGGGACCAATGGTCAGATAGTCCACTGTCAAGAGTTCAACGGGTGCTGATGTCACTATCGTTTGCATTGGGGCCCGTGGCGGGTGGTTTAGCTAGCTCACATAGGCGGCAGGCCCGGCAAGTTTCCTCTACAGCAGCATGCAAGCGCGGGTGGTAAACTATCTGCTGCAACCATTGCATGGTCTTTTGAGCTCCAAAATGAGCCTTTTTTTCGTGGGCTTCCAGAGCCAGTTCACTGATTTGTGCTCCGGGCACGACTACCTGCCAAGTTGTTGCGGACGTCACCCGTGATACGGCCTTACGAAACAATGGCCCCTTTTTGATGATCAGTTTCTCCCATTGGTGCAACATCAGCAGCATATCCTGACTTAAGGTCTATCTCTGAGAGTCGGTGGGTAATCTGCCGGTGGTCACCCATCGGCGCAAGAGTCCAACTTCTCCGTCTTCTTGCTGCTGTTGGATCCATCTGTCACGTGATTGTTCCAGCATACCCCGTGAGGGTCCTAGCTGGGATTCCTCCTGTGTAGCAGCTGTGAGCACAGCGGCAGTGAGGGTGAACGGCATCTCTTCCCCTTCCAATTTGTCGTCCCAACTTTTCCCTGGGGTTGTATGCCGGATCCTGGAGAGGGCGTCAGCGTGTACGTTTTCTGCTCCTCTTTTATAGATGATATTATAGTTGATCTTGGTCTTCCGGGCCACCCATCGCTGCTCCAGAGCCCCTAGTTTGGCCTTCTCCAAATGAGCCAGCAGGTTGTTGTTGGTCCGCACCACCACCTCGGAGCCTACCAGGTACTCTGCGTTCTGCTCCGTCATGGCCCACACTACCGCGAGGAGCTTGAGCTTAAAGGAGCTGTAATTGTCAGGGTTACGCTCGGAGTCATGAAGTGATAGACTACCATAGGCGATCACTCTCTCCCGGCCGTCCTGAACTTGTGACAACACAGCCCCTAGCCCGTAGAGGTTCCCATCGGTGTGCAGTATGAACGGTTGCGAGAAATCCGCATAAGCTAACACTGGGGCACCAGAGAGTGCAGCCTTCAGGTCTTGAAAAGCTCCTTCTTGCGGTTGTTGCCAGTGGATCTTTTGCCCATTTGCCCCTGCAGGAGCCCCCTTTAGCAGGTCCTGCAGAGCCCGGGCTCGGCGTGCAAAATTCTTTACGAAACGACGGTAGTATCCGGCCAACCCCCGGAAGGCCTGCACGTCTTTTACCGTCTCGGGAGGCCATCCCTGGATGGCAGCAACCTTATCCAGGGACGGTCTAACACCCTCGGTGGAGACGATATGCCCCCAATATTCGATCTGGGTGCAGAACAGGTGGCATTTTTGGGGTTTTACCTTCAACCCGTACTTCTGCAGCTGGCTGGATGCCCCAACTGCCGCAGGCAGTCCTCAAACGTGGGAGCATAGATGATGATATCATCCAGATATATCAGCGTGGCTTCGTAGTTGAGATCTCCCAGACACCGCTCCATCAGACGTTGAAAGGTTCCCGGGGTGTTGGCCAGCCCAAACGGCATCCAGTTGAACTCAAACAGTCCCATGGGAAGAATGAACGCCGTCTTGGCTCTGTCTTCCTCCAGCATCGGCACCTGCCAGTACCCATTAGCCAGATCTAAAGTCGGGAAGTACGTTGCCTTCCCCAAAGCGGACAGGGACTCTTCTATGCGGGGCAGCGGGTAAGAGTCTTTGATGGTGCAGGCGTTCAACTTTCGATAGTCCACGCAGAATCGCAAGGTGCCGTCCTTTTTAAGGACCAACACGATGGGGGCCGCCCAGGGGCTCTGGCATTCTCGTATGACCCCCTTCTGGAGCATTTGGCCCACTAAAGTTTTCACCTCCTGGTAGAGCTGCGGAGTGAACTGCTGATATCGTTCCCGGATGGGGGCTGTTCCTGCCGTGGGAATTCCATGCGTAATGGCTGTGGTGCATCCAAAATCATCCTCGTGGCTGGCGAATACCTCGTGGTATTGTCTGAGTAGAGTTTCTACCTGGAGGAGTTGGGCTGGAGCCAGGCCGGAGAGTTCGGCCCGCATTCTTTCCCGGATGTTTCGACCCTTCTCCTGGGTTGAGGACTCAGCAGTCTGCAGAGTACGAATAGTCACTGCCCAAGGATCCTCGGGTTGCACATTTAGCTGGACCGTAGGGGCTGGCAGCACCTCTTCCAACGGCCTTACCAGCTTGGCCATTTCAGCCTGGGGTTTCAAGACGATATCTTGGTCTTCTTGGTTGACACAACGCACCAGGACGGTCCCTCTCCGCACTGTGGCCAAGGAGCGGGCCACCAGTATGCCAGGGGGCAGGCATTCCGAATAGCATGGTTCCACCTGCATCTCCACACCCTCCAAAGGCACTGGGGCCCGAATAGGCAGGGCCACCACTGTCTGCCCGGGGGGCAGTAGGAGCGGAGGAGCTGCTGGCGCGATGACTTTGCCCAGTGCCTCGCCTTCCTGGCAGTCCTGGAGTACTCGCGCCTCCCGTACCAACTGCTGGAAGACCTGCCCTTGAGCCGTGCGGGAACCCCACTGGTTCAAGGTCTCTTGCGTGGGGTCGTTGAGGAGTAAACTGCCAAACTCCCGCAGTATGTTCATGCCCAGGATAACTGGATGTTTGTTATTAGTTTCCCCTTGGGTCAGGATCATTCCCCGGCGACCAAGAGATTTGCCACACAGCGTCACTTGCATCCAAACCACCCCGACGACAGGGAACGGTAGCTGATTGGTGACTACCAGTCTTATCATGGACCCCCACTGGGGTCTCGCTGCCTCAGGAAAATGCTGCCGGAAATAAGTTGCAGGCATGGTCGTTACTTGCGACCCCCGTGTCCACTAAGCACCATACGGCACGGCCCTCGACCTCTGCCCATACCACCGGACATTTTGCGACCAGATCTTTGGGACTTCCACCACCCCATGTTGTGGCTTCTGGCTCCGAGCGGCGTCCCCCCCAGCCCGGAGCCCTCTAGTTTAATGGCCACCAGGGTGGGCACCTCCCACGCCGCGGACACTCGTGCGAAATGGCCCAGCTCCCCGCACTCGTAGCACCAGGGCTGCGAGGCCCTTCCGCTCTGGGCATTGAAAGGCCCCCAGGGCCCGGGATTGAAAGTAGGCTGACCAGTCGTGGGCTCGGTCCTTCTTTTCACTTTGGCCAACTCACCCCTGATGCTCTTCAGCTCTTGTCTCATCTCTTCTATCCACTGGGGCTCCCCAACAGCGATCACGGAGGCCTCCACACTCCGGACCTTCCCCATGGGGACCATCATTCCCTGCTCCTGCTCTCGAGTACGCGCCTGACTACCCACCTCAGAGAAGGTCAAACGTGTGTTTGCTCGGACCTGCTCCCATAATGCCTGCTTTATTAACGGGTCTCGGAGTCCAGTCACTAACAGGTCGCGCAGGGTAATGTCGATGGGTCCTACCCCTATGCCGTCCTTCCGCTCGATGGCTGTATGTAACTCCTGGAGGATATTCATATACTGGGTGATGGTCTCCCCCTCTCCCTGCATTCGACTGAACAACCAGGTCCTCAACTCTCCTACGTTTGTTGGATCCCCATGGGTCTCTTCCAGAATCCACAAGACTCTAGCAAAAGTGTTGCGGTGTCTCGGGGGCCTCAACATTACTGAATCTCGGGCCTCCCCATCTAATGCCATGAGGGCTACCTCGGCTTCCAGGTCAGAGGTCATCGGATGCATTCGGAAGAGCCCTCGCATTCGCTCTGTCCAGCTCCATAGCATAATGTTGGAGCCGGAGAACCTAGGCAGATTGCTTAGCATAGCCCCCAAGGAAATGCTGGACTGGGGGCCTCCACTATTTGCTGAATCTACGGCCCCACTTTGATCCGGGGCGTCGTCTGCGCTCGGAGACTGCATCCTGCCGACTACGCCAAATGTGGTCATGGCAGGTACGAAGGATACAGTGATGAGGCGCGAGACGGATTATGCTTTTAGTAATAACTTTTATGGTTTGATGCCGGTAGGGCTACCCTAAGCAACCACACAAAATAACAGAACTTGTCCTCGCAGGGACTCAGTACAAACAAACACTGGTTATAAGAACACGACTACTCCGGCAAAGGCCGGTCACTATAGGACCGTTGTATGGCCGGCTACGGGTCCTTAATTATGTGGTGTCACTTATCCGTCCTGACGTCCCTCTGCATCCTGGACAATGGTGCTTCGGCGTCGCAGCCACTGGGCCCAGCAACTGAGGATCTGGCGTAGTCTTCGGGCGTACCGACGCCCAGGTGAAGCAGGGGCACAACAGGCCCTAGAAAGCTTCTTTGGCGGGATGTCCCCCGGCAGAGGCAGCGGTCGGGAGTAGAGCGGCAGCGGCTGTGTGTAGCAGTGGGCAGGCCGCAGCCGCGAGCTGAGGTGAGGCGGCAGAGGCCGCGGGTGACTGCAGGCAGGCCGCAGCCGCAAGCTGGAGTGAGGCGGAAACAGCCGCGGGTTGGGGTGAAGAAGCGGTCTTCTGTCGGTCGGCTCGGCGCCGTCTCTCTGCAGTCCACCGTGAGCCTCCCTCCCGTCGCTGTCCTCCTCTCTGGTTTCTGCTCGGGTCTCTCACTCCCTGGTGCTCCCACGGTCTCCTGCTCCTTCTCTCCCGTTCTGCTGACTCACTCTGACTGGCGTGCTCCGCCCCTTTTTATAGGCTCCGCCCCTACCGTTCTGTCAGTCTCAGCGGTCCGTCCCCTTACTCTGCTCCCCGGAAACAGGTTCCCTAGGAACTTAGATGACGGTCCCCTTGGTTCCGGCCCTGACACTCGGCGGAGGCCCTTCCTACATCTATGTGACAGCTCACCAGAGATCAGCCTAACGATGTCCCAGCGATCCCATCCATGTCGGATCGTTGGTGGGATCGCTGGGACATCGTTGCATGGAACCGGGGCCTTAAGTGCACTAATTTCACCTGGAAAGTGTTCAGCTTCAGGAATCAATGTTTCCATTCAGTGAAAGTAAGCAGAGGAAGACGTTTGCGCTGGATCTCATATATACATAAGCCCTACATTAGCATTTCTGTCCTGCATCAGGTGCAGGCATGTACGACTTTGTTCCTCTCTGCAGGGGGCATCCCTAATACACAACCCTGCAGACAGGCTGGAGACTCGGCTTCTGGAACATTTTTCATTCTTTGAGTTAAAAGTAAATGTTTAAGGGGGAGCGTGTGAACACTTCTGCCCATCCAGGGGGCTGATCCAAGGAGGAGAACAATAAGCCACACATTTAGTGAGGCACTTGTTTTAGTAACATGGAGGAGTGAGGATCTGTTGGTGAGGTCCTGGTGCCCCTGTATGGATAGTTTATGGAGATTGGAGATCGGATGCCAGCTGGAGCTTGATACACGTGCTACAGTCGTGATATCTATCATCTGGATGTGAGGAACTATCTTAAGAATATTAATAATCTTTATGTAGCGCCAACATATTCTGCAGCGCTTTACAATTTAACAGTTACAAACACAACAGTCATAAGTTAAAACGTTAACAATAATACATAATTAAAGCAAAATAAGACGACCCCGCTTGTGAGAGCAAGCTGCAATCTACAATGAGGTGCGGGAAATACAAAGTACAGGTGTGTATTTACAATGGTGTATTTACAATGATGGTCCAGCCATCTTGAGGGAGTGAGGGATGGATGGAGATAGTGAATGGGCTACACATGCACACTTACACATAAAATGACTTTGATTAGGGAACGTGATAAACCGCTCTGAACAAATGTGCTTTGAGGGAGCGCCTAAAATTGTGAATGGTCCTAATTTCTTGGGGTAGAGCATTCCAGAGGATTGGCCCAGCACAGGAGTATTCTTGGAGTTGGGAGTGGGAGGTATGGATTAGTGCAGAGGTTAGTCGAAAGTCGTTTGCAGAGTGCAGTGGTTGGCTAGGCCGATAGACAGAAATGAGGGAGGAGATGTAGGGGGTGCTGCACTGTGGAGAGCTTTGTGGGTGAAAACAAGTACTTTGAATTGGATCCTATAATGAATGGGCAGCCAATGTAAGGAGTGGCGAAGAGTTGACGTGTCCGAGTACCGATTAGCCAGATAGATTGCCCTGGCTGCTGCATTAAGGATGGACTGGAGAGGGGAAAGTCAAGTAACAGGGAGGCCAATTAATAGAGCTTAATGATTGGTGCTGCCAGCTGGAGTGGAAAACATGTACTACCGTCATGGTATGGAGCATGGACTGTGACTACTGACTGTAATGTTGGGTTATACAAAAGCTGTGGGCCAACCAAAAGTTGGGAGACAGTGGATATTTCTTGGTACAGGGCAGTGGAACTATTGGCTCCAGGATGGGATCTGTTGGACTGAGGACATTGCATTGTGACCATCTACCCAAAATTGCTGTAAGACCATGGATGTAAGGAATAAAAAATAGTTGTATTGTTAACCTGCCTAGGTAATTATTACAACTCACAACCTCAGATCTTCAGAAAGAGGCTCACCCACCAAAAACACCTGGCGTTTGTTTTACAAATGCTTTGTCAGGGGTAATTGGTGGTAGTCACAGACTAGTAATTAAAATACAAATAAATAATCAAGAAGGAGACATGAAACATATATAATAAATGACAACTGTGCAAATAGGAATACAGATATAGTGGCATTTAAAAATAACTGTTAGGCTACTTTCAGACTAGTGTTCTGAGGGACAGCGCCGTCTCTAAGCTCTGCCCCCGGCAGCGCCTCCTCCAGTCAGCTCCTCCTATGATTGCATGACACTGCATGCGATCAGCGTACCCTATATTTAGCGTTGGGTACGCTGGCCATGCGCTGGTATGATTTTGCCAAATGCAACACGGTGCATTTTTGTGCGCTCGGCGCAGTGCCAAAAGGGCGCAAGTGCTGGGAAAATCATACCAGCGCATGGCCAGCGTACCCATCGCTAAATATAGGGTACGCTGATCGCATGAAGTGTCAAGTGATCATAGGAGGAGCTGACTGGAGGAGGCGCGGCCGGAGGCGGAGCTTAGCGGCGACCCTGCGCTGCGCCTCAGAACGGTAGTCTGAAAGTAGCCTTAGGGTACCGTTACACCTAGCGATGCACCAGCGATCCCGACTAGCGATATGACGCGGTCAGGATCGCTGGTGCATCGCTGGGTGGTCGCTAGTGAGCTGCCACTCAGGCAGATCTCACCAGCGACATCGCTGGGGACGGGGATCACTACTTACCTGTCAGACGCGGCGATCCTGCGTCCTCCCGCCCGGCTCCACGCGTCGCTCGTCGTCACAGCAGGAAGCGCCGCAGGAAGCTGACGACGAGAAATGGTCCAGCAGCTTCTCGCGCGATCAGCGATTACCAGCGGGGGAGCCGGTCGGAGGTAAGTATCACATGCAGCGATATCGCTAGCAATATCGCTGTAACGTCACAAAATCGGTGACTTTGCAGCGATATTGCTAGCGATATCGCAGTGTGTAACGGGGGCTTTACTGTGAACAGTTAAAAAAGTTGAAGATGAAATGATCTGTAAAAGGCCTAAAGTTGCAGATGACACATTTCCTTTGTATTTTAGGCAATATATATATATATATATATATATATATATATATATATATATATATATATATATATATATATATACTGCTCAAAAAAATAAAGGGAACACTTAAACAACAGAATATATCTCCAAGTAAATGAAACTTCTGTGAAATCAAACTGTCCACTTAGGAAGCAACACTGATTGACAATCAAATTTCACATGCTGTTGTACAAATGGAATAGACAACAGATGGAAATTATTGGCAATTATCAAGGCACACTCAATAACAGAATGGTTTTGCAGGTGGGGACCACAGAACACATCTCAGTACCACTGCTTTCTGGATGATGTTTTGGTCACTTTTGAATGTTGGTTATGCTTTCACACTCGTGGTAGCATGAGACAGACTCTACAACCCACACAAGTGGCTCAGAGGTAGTGCAGTTCATCCAGGATGGCACATCAATGCGAGCTGTGGCAAGAAGGTTTGTTGTGTCTGTCAGCGTAGTGTCCAGAGGCTGGAGGCGCTACCAGGAGACAGGCCAGTACACCAGGAGACGTGGAGGGAGCAGTAGGAGGGCAACAAAGCAGCAACAGGACCGCTATCTCCGCCTTTGTGCAAGGAGGAACAGGATGAGCACTGCCAGAGCCCTGCAAAATGAACTCCAGCAGGCCACAAATGTGCATGTGTCTGCACAAACGGTTAGAAACAGACTCCATGAGGATGGTCTGAGGGCCCGATGTCCACAGATGGGGGTTGTGCTCATTTTACAAAAAGGAAAATGGGTTGATGCAAAAGTTTGGGCATCCTGCATGGTTATTACATAGTAGCACCCCCTTTTGAAAATATCACAGCTTGTAAACGCTTTTTGCAGCCAGACAAGAGTCTTTCAATTCTTGTTTGAGGGATTTTCATCCATTCTTCCTTGGACAATTCTTCCAGTTGTGTGAGATTCCCAGGGCATCTTGCATCCTCTGCTATTTTGAGGTCTAGCCACATTTTTTCAATGATATTCAGATCAAGGGACTGTGAGGGCCATTGTAAAACCTTCAGCTTGCACGTTTTGATGTAGTCTATTGTGGATTTTGACTTGTGTTTAGGATCATTATCCATTTGTAAAAGCCATCCTCTTTTCACCTTCAGCTTTTTTTTACAGAAGGTGTTATGTTTGCATCAAGAAATTTTTAAAATTTCATTGAATCCATTCTTCCCTCTAACCATGAAATGTTCCCCATGCCATTGACTGCAACATAAGCCCAAAGCATGATTGATCCACGCCCATGCTTAATGGTTGGCGTGATGTTCTTTTCATGAAATTCTGTGCCACAGGACTTGTTTCCAAAATGCATCAGGCTGGTTTAGATATTCTTTTCCATACTTCTGACAGCCTTTTATGATGAGGACGGAGGAAAGCTTTTCTTTGGATGACTCTTCCATGAAGGTCATATTTATGCAGCATTTCTGAACAGTAGGACAATGTAGCACAACTCCAGAGTCTGGTTAATCTTTTTAAAGATCTTTTGCAGTCAAGCAGAGGTTCTGATTTGCTTATCTAGCAATCCTATGAGCAACTCTCACTGAAATTTTTCTTGGTCTTCCAGACCTTATCTTGACCTCCACTGTTCCTGTTATACCTGCTAATTCTTGAGCACACTTTGATATCTTCTTATAGGCCTCTCCTGCTTTGTGGGCCTCCAACATTTCATTTTCAGAGTGCTAGGCAGCTACTTAGAAAACCCATGGCTGCTGTTTTTTGGCACAAGGTTAGTGGAGGCTGGGTTTTTATAAAGCTGGGAAATTTGCATCACCTGGCCTTTCCTAACAATGACAGTCAACAAGCCATAACACTAACAGGCTAATTAAGGTCTGAAACCTTTGTCAAAGTTATCTGAGCACACAAATCTCCAAGGGAGCCCAAAGTTTTGCATCAGCCAATTTTCCTTTTAGTAATTTTTGAAATGTAACAGATGAAACCGTACATAGAACGCCTGTGCATGGAGTACTTGCACAATGGTCACATGACCAGTTGCATATTGTGACATCACACGAGAAAGTCCCACAGCACGTATGCTGTGGGAATCTATTTGGCAAATCGGATTCCTCAATGGCGCGGTCAGGTGAGAGTGGGCCTATAGGACCAAACTTTAGGACACCACTTTTTAAACTTACCTTACTGTCTCATCACAAAAGTTAGCAGTTATCCATCCCATGGCTCCATGGGATTTTGGTTTTACCTGCCCTTTGCTACTTTACTGTATATAGGCACTGAAACTGTTCTCCTGGTACTTGAGTGGAGCTGAATTGCATTGATAAAACATTTTAGGCATACAAAATAATAATTTAATTTTGGCATATGCCTTTTGACTACAAATGGTGATGGCCAGTCCCGTTGTCCTGTTTAGTGAGGCCTCAATGGGAAAGTTTGAGAAGCCCTGCTCCACATCACTCCATCTGATACTTGTAAGGCTCACAGTGATCTCTGTAGAATAAGCCATTTTGACACGCATTAGCAAAGACAGACGGCATGGCAAGAGGGGCCGGATGTCAAGCACTGGGGGTAATAGGGTTGGATGTTATACATCGAGAGCAGTGAGGCCGGTTGTTATACATTGGAGGTGATGAGGCGGATGTTATTCACTGGGGGCAATGGGGCTGAATGTTATACACTGGGAGCGAGGTACTGGATGTTATATACTAGAGGCAAGGGGCCGGATATTACAAAATGGAGACAAGGGGGCGGATGTTATACATTGGGGGGTGAGGGGTCGGATGTTATACACCGAAGGCAAGGGGGGTGGATTTTATACATTGGGGGGTGAGGGGCCGGATGTTATATATTGGGGGCAATGGGGCCGAATGTTATACACCGATTTGAGGTCGGATGTTATACACCAGGGGTGAGGGGCCGGATGTTATACACCAGGGATGAGGGGCCAGATGTTATATACTGGGGGGCGAGAGCCGGATCTTATATACTGTGGACAAGGGGCCATTAAGACATGTGTCTGATACTTGTGTCTGTACAATGTATTTCTGTATTTTTGTCCACCATTCCCGGCCAAGTCATATTTTAATTAAGGAACATGACAAGTAATTGATGGCCATCAGGGCTTTCATCATCTCTCTTGTTTCCTACCAATATTGGCAGTGTTGTGCCAGCAGACGATTTGTGGCGGGGGAGCGAAGCACCACAGACATGATGAACGAGAGGCCAGGGATAAAGCCGGAGCGCTCGGTAATTGTATGTGTTCTCTGAAGGGCCCTATCACTGGGGCGATGGCTTGTGTGGTGATAAGTTTAATTCAAAGCAAGTTATGGGAATACAGATTCGATTATTGAGGTGGAAAATGAAATCCTTGTTCTAGTAAAAGGTCCGATCTGTAGCACTCACAATTATTTAATTGCAAGAATCCAAACAGCTGTAAGAGGGGTTGAACTGTGATAACATCAGGAGACCACTAGGACCCTGTGTTGTTTGCCTGCTGGTGCTAAGAGCAGGTGCTGCCTGGGAAATCGTGTGTGCTGGGGAGGTGGGGCCTAGTTTCTGCTGTCTAGAACCCTGGGAAGGGAAGCTTCCAGAGAGATTGCTAAGATAGATGCTGTGTGTGAGGCAGCTGAGAAAAAGCAAGGAGACTGGGACTCCGTAAAAGACTGTTTGCTGCCAGCGTGTATATGAGGGTGTTAACCCCTTCATCTTGGGGATCTGTGGTTCTGCTGTGGAACAAGGACAGAGCATTCTTGAAAGCTGTGTGACTGTGGAGCTCTGTAGAGTCCCTTTTGTGGTGAGCTGAGAAGCAATAGAAAACAGTTATCCTGTGCAGATTCAGGCGGTTTGCTCTCAGGAGAATTCGTGAGTGACTACTGGAGGAGAGACGGTATCCTCACCATCCATATTGAAAGTGATCCTGACAAGCCCCGTTGAAGTGCTATCCAGGTCCGCATCCTGGGGTTACAGAACTGTAAGTCCCCGGCGTGTGGGCTCGGCAACAGCCGACGACGCAGAGCCTTGTTTTGCTGTAACTGTTTGGCGCCGAAGATATTGGGACTGGCTGCAGCCGAGGCAAATTGTATGCCTGAGTGGAGACTCACCTAAGGTTAACGGTACCATAGTCATAGATACCCGGGTATCCCTAGCCTAAGTGTTTAAGAACTTCTGTTATATTTATATGTATTGTTATTGTGGGTTTTGAACAGTTTATACTCAGCGTGCCATCCCACGGGGTCCCATAATATCACCTCATCCGATTTACACCTGTTTTCTTAGTACCTGATTTGCCCTTTTGAACAGGTAAATTTATTCCATATCTGAGTGTAACACACTCAAAAAGGGAACCTTGGGATTGGCATATTGATTTCAGCTCCGGCTGAGTGAGTGTACTGAATAAGGTGATTTCAGTCTGTATTTTTCCAAATACTAAATCTCACTCCTACTGTTATTTTAATAAAGACAATATTGGGATTTCTGCCTCAGTCTCGATTTGTGACCCTCTGGATCTTATTCGGACCTCTGGTCTTTACACAGCAGCAACATACAGGCATCCATAGTAATGTCAGCATGGAATGGGTCACTCCACCCCGAGGTATGCATCTGTAGGAGGAAGAGTCTCCGCTGTGTAACCGGGCCGGAACCAAGGGGACTGTCCCCAAGGTTCCTAGGGAGACTGTTTCCTGGGGACATAATTAGAGGACAGACCGGAGACAGTTCTAGAACTGAGTGGGGGCGGAGCCAATATAAAAGGAGCTGAGGACGCCAGCAAGGGGCACTTTGCAGAGCGGGAGAGAAGGAGCAGGAAGACTGGAGGATGCCAGAGCCAGAGCTAGAAGGAGTGAGTGACGACTAGAGGGACTGGAGAGGGACTCACCACCTGCGGCCGCCACAGTCTGACTCCAGTCCGCGGCCTGCCCGCTGCCACCCGCAGCCACTACAGCCCAACTCCAGCCCGCAGTTGCGGCTTGCCCGCTGCCACCCGTGGTCGCCGCTGCCCAAATCGAGCCGGCGGTTGCTGCCTGCCCGTCACCACCCGCGGCCACCATCGCCCATCTCCAGCCCGCGGTTGCAACCTGCTCGCCGCCACCCGCTGCCACCCATGTCTGACTCCAGTCTGCGGCCTGTCTGCTACCAATCGCGGCTGCTGCTTTCCGGCCCCAGACCGCGGCTGCAGCCCACACGTCTCGGGCCCCGGCTGTCGCCATCGCGCCTCCGCCGGGAGGCGCAACGCAGAGGAACTCTACAGGGGCCTGCTGTTCCCACACTCCACCTGGGAGTAGGAACACCAGAAGCCTGCGTCAGATCCTCATCGGCTGGGCCCAGCGGCTAAGACGCCGAAGAGACACCGACCATCACTCTGCTGGACGTCAGAGGAGGATAAGTGATACGCTGTAGATGATAACCTGTAGTTTCTGGACCCGTAGTCGGACATACCGCGGCCCCATAGTTACCGGTTTCAATATGGTAGTCGTGATCGTGTTACCTATGTATTATTGTTCTGGTCCCTGCGAGGATAACTGTTGTTAGCTTGTCGGTTACTCAACATAGCCCTTATAGATACAAATATATTTATAAGTTACATTCTAAGTTCACTCCGACTCCCGTCTCGTCACTGCATCCCGCATACCTGCGATGCCTACACATCTACACCCAGCTGGCACTTTTCAGCCTGGGGGGCAATCACAAGGCAGGGGCCCTCCAGTTGCGGTGCTTTTGCCCTGCTTATCTCTGGCCGCTGCATTAAAGCAGCAGAGATAACAGACTTTAATAACAGGCTGGTACATAGATATGGGAACAGAACGGAGCTAGCTGCATATATATGGCAGCAGAACCAAGTTTACTGCCTACATAGATACTGTAACAGAAGCAAGCCGACTATATAGACACGAGACCGGAACCAAGATTGCTACGTAGACAAGGAAACTGACTGGAGCTTACTACAGAGATATGGGAGCAGAACCGAGCTTACTAGAGAGATATGGGAGCAGACCCAAGCTTACTACAGAGATATGGGAGCAGAACCAAGCTTACTACAGAGATATCGGAGCACAACAGAGCTTACTACAGAGATAAGGGAGCAGAATCCAGCTTGCTGCCTACATACACTGTGTTCCAAATTATTATGCAAATTGGATTTAAGTGTCATAAAGATGTAATTTTTTGTTTAGCAAATAAACTCATAGATGGTATTGTGTATCAGGGCTCTTTGGATCACTGAAATCAATCTCAAATGCCTGTGATAATTAGTTTACCAGGTGAGCTCAATTAAAGGAAAACTACTTAAGAATGATGTTCCACATTATTAAGCAGGGCACAGGTTTCAAGGAATTTAGGAAATAAAAAGGATCTCTCTGCTGCTGAAAAGCATCAAATAGTGCAATGCCTTGGTCAAGGGATGAAAATATTAGATATTTCCCAAAAACTTAAACGTGATCATTGTACTGTTAAGAGATTTGTGGTTGATTCTGAGCACAGACATGTTTGTGCTGATAAAGGCAGAATGAGGAAGGTTTCTGCCAGGCAAGTTCATCGGATTAAGAGAGCGGCTGCTAATAAGCAATTACAAACCAGCAAACAGATATTTAAAGCTGCTGGTGCCTCTGGAGTCCCTCGAACCTCAAGGTGTAGGATCCTTCAAAGGCTTGCTGTGGTGCATAAATCTATAATTCGGCCACCCCTAAACAGTGTTCACAAGCAGAAAGGGTTGCAGTGGCCCCAGACATACATGAAGACTAATTTTCAAACAGTCTTGTTTACTGATGAGTGTCGAGCAACCCTGGATGGTCCAGATGGATGGAGTAGTGGATGGTTGGTGGATGGCCACTATGTCCCAACAAGGCTGCGACGTCAGCAAGGAGGTGGAGGAGTCATGTTTTGGGCCGGAATCATGGGGAAACAGCTGGTAGGGCCCTTTAAGGTTCCTGAAGGTGTGAAAATGACCTCTGCAAGGAATATAGAGTTTCTGACTGACAGCTGTCTTCCATGGTATAAAAAGCAGAAACATGCCTTCACGAGCAAAATCATCTTCATGCATGACACTGCACCATGTCATGCTGCATAGAATACCTCTGAGTCATTGACTGCTATGGGCATAAAAGGAGATAAACTCATGGTGTGGCCACCATCTTCCCCTGACCTCAACCCTATAGAGAACCTTTGGAGTATCATCAAGCAAAAGATCTATGAAGGTGGGAGGCAGTTCACATCAAAACAGCAGCTCTGGGAGGCTATTCTGACTTCATGCAAAGAAATACAAGCAGAAACTCTCCAAAAACTCACAATTTCAATGGATGCAAGGATTGTGAAGGTGATATCAAAGAAGGGTTCCTATGATAACATGTAACTTGGCCTGTTAAGCTCTTTAACTCCAAAATATCCTTTTTGTTCAGTGAATGTGACCTCCTAATGCTGCAAATTCCACAAATGAGCATTTTCAGTTCTTTAAAACATATCAAATGTGTTTAGAAATTCTACTGTGCCTAATAATTTGGAACAATGCAATTTGAGTTTTTATTCATTTTGGAGATTATACTGTTATCATTGAGAGGTTTCTTCAATAAAATTTGATGTATACTCTAACCGGTGATGACTTTTATTAGACTGACTGTCATTTGTACCGACTATTTAGGAAAATCAGAGAAAAATATCATTTGCATAATAATTTGGAACACAGTGTAGATACTGCAACAGAAGCAAGCTGACTACAGAGATATGGAAGCAGAACCGAGCTTACTACACAGATATAGGAATAGAATGGAGCTTACTACAGAGCTATGGAAGCAGAACCAAGCTTACAGAAATAAAGGAGTAAAACCAAGCTTACTACAGAGATAAGGGAGCAGAACCGAGCTTACTACAGAGATATGGGAGCAGAACAGAGCTTACTCTAGAGATATGGGAGCAGAACAGAGCTTACTCAGAGATATGGGAGCAGAACGGAGCTTACTGCAGAGATAAGGGAGCAGAACCGAGCTTACTCCAGAGATATGGGAGCAGAACCGAGCTTACTCCAGAGATAAGGGAGCAGAACTGAGCTTACTCCAGAGATATGGGAGCAGAACCGAGCTTACTACAGAGATATGGAAGCAGAACAGAGCTTACTCCAGAGATATGGGAGCAGAACCGAGCTTACTACAGAGATATGGGAGCAGAACGGAGCTTACTCCCGAGATATGGGAGCAGAACCGAGCTTACTCCAGGGATATGGGAGCAGAATGGAGCTTACTCCAGAGATATGGGAGCAGAACCGAGCTTACTAGAGATATAAGGAAGCAGAGCAGAGTTTACTATGTCTACTACAAGATACAGAACCAAGCTTATAGCATACATATTGTACCAGAATCTAGATTACTACAGTACATCAATACAGTATCAGAACCAAGGTTACTGCTTAGATATGGTACCATAACTGAGCTTACTTACAAACATACAACTCCAGAAACATGGACATTTAAACACACAGTGTGACAGGGGCATTGCCAGGGTCCTTAAAGCTGAAGGGCCCAAGCCCCAAAGTGCATGTCTCCCCATAAGACCAACCTTTAGCCATTTAAAATAGCATGTATATATAATTACAGTATACCACTGTTGCTACCCAAAAACACACAATGCAAAGACCAATATGATCAATATTACTACTATAAAAGGCCAAAACAATACGTCTGCACAATGCCCACTCTACTATCACCACCACACCGCGAATACATACTATAATATGACCATTACCTCTACATAACAAAACACTCTAATCAGACCAATTACACCACCATACACCTTCTGCTACATAATGACCGAAACACATTAAGCTATTACTAAATAAATTAAAAAAAAAAAGCTACTAAAAAGAGCACTATAATAATAATAATAATAAAATTTTATTTTTATAGCGCCGACATATTCCGCAGCACTTTACATTTCAGAGGGGTTTTGTACAGACAATAGACATTACAGCATAACAATAATCACATAGATCATAACCGATACCAAGAGGAATGAGGGCCCTGCTCGCAAGCTTACAGTCTATGAGGAAAGAGCGAGACACGAAAGGTGGGTGGTAACAGTTGCCCTGATTGTATGGACCAGCCATAATGTTAAGTGTGTAACAGTACAAACACAGAGGGCTAATGGATGCATAAAGCATGTGGGAACATGATGTGGGAAATCTGGTTATGGTAAAACTTTTGGCTGTGCCACACAGGGATAGATTAGGTTAATGTGTTGAGGCGATAGGCCAGTCTGAATAAATGGGTTTTCAGGGCACGCTTAAAATTGTGGGGATTGGGGACTAGTTGTATTGACCTGGGAAGTGCATTCCAAAGAATTGGCGCGGCACGTGTAAAGTCTTGGAGACGGGAGTGGGAGGTTCTGACTATTGAGGATGCTAACCTCAGGTCATCAGCAGAACGGAGGGCGCGGGTAGGGTGGTATACTGAAACAAGGGAGGAGATGTAAGGTGGTGCTGAGCTATGGAGGGCTTTGTGGGTGAGGGTAATAAGTTTATACTGAATTCTGGAGTGGATGGGTAGCCAGTGTAATGACTGGCACAAGGTAGAGGCATCGGTGTAACGATTGGTGAGGAATATGATCCTGGCTGCAGCATTCAAGACAGATTGGAGAGGGGAGAGTTTGGTAAGAGGGAGACCGATTAGAAGGGAGTTACAATAGTTGAGACGAGAATGAATAAGAGAAACAGTAAGAGTTTTTGCAGAGTCAAAAGTAAGAAAAGGTCGAATTCTAGAAATGTTTTTGAGGTGCAGATGACAAGAGCGAGCCAGTGATCGAATGTGGGGGGCAAAGGAAAGCTCGGAATAAGGTATGACTCCAAGACAGCGGGCCGCCTGTTGCTGGGGAGTAATAGTGGAACCACACACAGAAATGGCAATGTCGGGTATAGGTACATTAGTAGAGGGAGGAAACACCAGGAGTTCAGTCTTTGACAGGTTCAGTTTCAGATATAGTGAGGACATGATGTTAGACACAGCGTTTATACAATCGCCGGTGTTTTCTAGAAAGGCTGGCGTGATGTCAGGAGAAGAAGCGTATAATTGGGTGTCATCAGCATAGTGATGGTACTGGAAACCAAATCTACTGATTGTTTGACCAATAGGGGCAGTGTACAAGGAGAAGAGGAGGGGGCCTAGAACCGATCCTTGAGGGACCCCAACAGTAAGGGAAAGGTGAGAGGAGGAGGAACCGGCAAAAGATACAGTAAAGGAGCGGTCGGAGAAATAGGAGGAGAACCATGAGAGAACGGTGTCCTTGAGGCCAATGTAACGGAGCATAGTGAGGAGGAGCTGATGATCCACAGTGTCGAATGCTGCAGAGAGATCCAAGAGAATTAGCATGGAGTAATGACCATTTGATTTAGCTGTTAGCAGCTCATTAGAGACTTTAGTGAGGGCAATTTCAGTGGAGTGTAAAGAGCGGAAACCGGATTGGAGAGGGTCGAGAACAGAGTTTTCTGAGAGATAGCGGATAAGACGGGAGTGGACCAGGCGTTCCAGGAGTTTAGAGATGAAGGGAAGATTAGAGACAGGTCTATAGTTAGCGGCACAGTTTTGGTCGAGGGATGGTTTTTTAAGTAGTGGATGTATGATGGCATGCTTAAATGAGGAGGGAAAAATACTAGAAGAGAGAGAGAGAGGTTAAGTATTTTAGTTAGGTGAGGGGTCACAGCAGGGGAAAGGGACTGGAGGAGATGTGACGGAAATGGGTCACTGTTGCAAGTGGTTGGGCGAGAAGATGCAAGGAGCCTGCTTACTTCTTCTTCTGTGGCTGGTTCAAAATCAGAGAGTGAGCTAGATGCAGTGGGGGAGGGAGGACAGTGCATGGTATAAGGTGATTGGGAGATAATTTCCTGTCGAATCTGGTCAATTTTTTTTTTGAAGTAATTGGCCAGGTCGTCAGCTCGGAGCTCCGTGGTTGGGGCCTGTACTCTTGGATTGAGTAGAGAATGAAAAGTGTCAAAGAGACGTTTCGGGTTATTGGACAGTGAGGAGATGAGGGTGTTGAAATAGTCTTGTTTGGAGAGGTGAAGGGCAGTGTTGTATGTTCTAAGCATAAACTTAAAATGGATGAAATCTTCGTGTAGATTGGATTTTCTCCACAGACGTTCGGCGCACCTGGAGCACCGCTGCAGGAAACGTGTTTGCACCGTGTGCCAGGGTTGTCGCCGTCTGCGTTGTGGTGTTCTATTTATAGGGGGTGCAAATTGATCCAGGGCACTTTGAAGTGTTTCATTGTAATGCTTCAATGCAGAATCAGGACAGGAGAGGGAGGAGATAGGGGCCAATGAAGACTGCAAATTCTTCATAAGTTTCTGGGTGTTAATGGCCTGTATGTTTCTATAAGTCTGGACAGTGGGGGTGACCTGAGCAGCCTGGCAGTTCTTGATAGAGAATGAAAGAAGATTGTGGTCAGAGAGCGGGAGAGGGGAGTTTGCAAAATCATCCACTGCACAAAGCCGAGAGAAGACCAAGTCGAGGGAGTTTCCGTCTTCATGCGTTGGAGAATTAGTAAGCTGCGAAAGGCCAAATGAGGAGGTTAGAGATAAAAGGTGAGTAGCAGATGGTGAGAGGGGAAGAGCAATGGGGATGTTGAAATCTCCCATCATGAGGGTGGGGATGTCACAGGAGAGAAAATGTGGAAGCCAAGTGGCAAAATGTTCCAGGAACTGATGGGAAGGGCCGGGAGGACGATACACCACCGCCACTCGCATGGAGAAGGGGGTGTAGAGTCTGACGGCATGGACCTCAAAAGAAGGGAAGACTAGTGAGGGTAGTTGAGGGATAACCTGAAAGGTACATTTTGGTGATAGGAGCAGACCAATGCCTCCACCTGCTCTATTGTCTGATCTTGGGGTATGAGAGAAGTGTAGTCCCCCGTATGAAAGAGCAGCAGCAGCGGTAGTGTCTGACTGCTCGATTCAGGTTTCAGTAAGAGCCAGGAGGTTAAGAGAATTAGAAAGGAAGAAGTCATGGATGAAGGAGAGTTTGTTACACACTGAGCGAGAATTCCAAAGTGCACAATTAAGAGAGACAGATGGCATGCAGGGAATATTAATAAGGTTAGAGGGGTTTCTCAGTGTAGCAGTCGGGTGGTTTGACTTTCTATAACATGGGGGACCAGGGTTGGGAGCAATGTCGCCAGCGACTAGGAGAAGGAGGATAGAAAGAGTGAGCAGATGGTTAAGTTATTTGTGAGAGCGTCTCTTATGTTGAATGGTGGGACTGACTGGGTCTGTGCAATTTAGCAATGTGAAAAGAGCGTGAGTGCTATACATAGGAGAGGAAAGGAGCAAGGGGCCGATATGGATGGAGTGTAGAGAGTTAAGCACTAGTCCCACCTTACAGGAACCGTATATTGGTAGATGCCAGTCCTGCAGAACACACACATGATTAGTCAGGGCTGCCACTAGGAATTTCGGGGCCCCATACTGGCAATATTTTCGGGACCCCTTGAGACTCCACCCAAGCTCCACCCCAGTTCTGCCTCCGAGACACCTCGAGCCGTCCACAGTCCCACCGCCCGCTCTTGGAAAAACTCTTCTTCTACACCACGTCCTCACCAATCTATTAACAGTTCCCAGCAAACACCAGATCACATACATAACCAGCAGCTTTTGTTTTGGCCAAAAGAATTTTTAAGCCACCACCATAACAAGGTAGACTCTGTTGGCCGGGTCATATTCTACTCTTACTTATTAAACATTTCCTAAAATATCCAATACTCTTTTTATGTTTATTTTTATTTATTTTTCTTTAAGGGAATGAGTTGCATATATTTTTTAGAATGAACATTAATACCACATACAAGGAACAAAAACCGTCACACCATGACCAGACCATATATTACCACCACATAGCGACCGAATAAAACCATATATAAGGAACAAATACCTCCATACCATGACTTGACCACATATTACCATCACATAGTGCCAAATAATACCACATACAGGGAGAAATACCACCACACCATAACCAGATCACATACTACCACCATATAGTGACCGAATACTACAATACAGATTATTAATAAAAAAAAACACTAATGCCATTATACACAGGAGCTTTGTATATAGTGTACAGGTAATACAGAGCTCATCAGTGACATTATACACAGGAGCTCTGTATACAGTGTCAGTGTCCAGGTAATACAGTGATTACCTGTGACATTATACACAGAAGCTCTGTATATAGTGCACAGTGAACAGGTTATAGTGTATAGTGTCAGTGTACAGGTAATACAGAGCTCACCAGTGACATTATACACAGAAACTCTGTATATAGTGTCAGTGTCCAGGTAATACAGTGATCACCAGTGACATTATACACAGGAGCTCTGTATATAGTGTCAGTGTACAGGCAATACACTGATCACCTGTGACATTATACACAGGAGCTCCGGATATAGTGTCAGTGTACAGGTAATACAGTGATCACCAGTGACATTATACACAGAAGCTCTGTATATAGTGTATAGTGTACAGGTAATACAGTGATCACCAGTGACATTATACACAAAAACTCTGTATATAGTGTCAGTGTCCAGGTAATACAGTGATCACCAGTGACATTATACACAGGAGCCCTGTATATAGTGTCGGTGTACAGGTAATACACTGATCACCAGTGACATTAAGATAATCCTTTAATCGTCCCACCATGGGGAAATTCAGAGCATTACAGCAGCAAGGCAGGAACAAGTACAGATACAGATGCATAAAGGCATTACATTGACAGTAGGTAGGTAGATATACGAAAAAAAAAAAAAAATTGTAACCGGACTGTCACAACTTTGGATCTATCAGTTCTCTGTTTGGGTCGTTCTCCGTTTTGGACAGTGCTGGTTATACAGCCTAACTGCAGCAGGAAGGAAGGACTTTCGATAGCGCTCCCTCTCACATTTAGGATGAAGTAGCCGGTCACTGACAGTACTGCACATCTTTGTCACAGTCTCATGCATGGGATGGGAATCATTCTGCACCATGTAGCTCACCTTGGCCAGTATCCTCCTGTCGCCTACTTCCTGAACTGGGTCAAGGGGGCATCCCAGGACAGAGCTGGCCCTTCTAATCAGTTTGTCCAGCCTATTCCTGTCCCTGGTTGATATGCCACTACCCCAGCACGCCACACCAAAGAAGATGACTGATGCCACAACAGAGTTGAAGAAGGATGCAAGGAGTGCCCCTCTAACTCCGAAGGCTCTCAGCCTTCTGAGCAGATAAAGCCTGCTTTGGCCCTTCCTGTACACTGCATCCAAGTGATGGGCCCAGTCAAGCTTATTATTGAGGATCACACCAAGGTACTTATAGGTGTCGACTATCTCAATGTCATTTCCCTGAATGTTCACCACTACTGGTGGATTTTTGCCCTTGCGAAAGTCCACCACCAATTCCTTGGTCTTCCCAGAATTAATCCTAAGGTGGTTCCTCTGACACCACTCCACAAAAGCTTCGTTAGTATCTCTGTACCCTCTTTCATCTCCTCCTGTGATGAGGCCTACTATTGCAGAGTCATCAGAATACTTCTGCAAGTAGCAGCTAGATGAGTATACACAGAAGCTCTGTATTTAGTGTCAGTGTCCAGGTAATACAGTGATTACCTGTGACATTATACACAGGAGCTCTGTATATAGTGCACAGTGAACAGGTTATAGTGTATAGTGTCAGTGTACAGGTAGCACATTGACTGATCGGTGACGTCTCCAGCTGAAGTCCCTCATCTTTGCTTTTCTTTTTTATGCAGCGCAGACCGCCATCATTTCTTTCAGCCAGGACTTGTCTCTGCATCAAATAACACAAAGTTACCTAGAGCACCGCTTCCAGAGCATATTCCCCATTTTTCTCCTTTCTTCTACACTACACATCTAAATACAGACGTGCACCATCCATTAATATATAATAATCCACCGTTCCAAATATAAATTATAATTCACCACTGCGCCCCCACCAACAATAAATAGCAATTTCCCCACCTAATATATACATTAATTAGCCCCTGTACTCTTCCTCCAATTCATTACCAGCCACTGCATCCTCAATGTCCCCCACTATGTGCCTCCCGCTCCCCCAGTTCATTATATTTATATGCCCCTTCCGCCCCAATTCATTGTCATGTCTTCTCTCTCTCCCACCCTCTATTCATTATCACCTGCTCTCCCCCCACATTCAATACATCATTTACTCCCATCACCCTGAAAATTAATTATTTGCTCTCCCCCAGGTCCTCATTTGTTCTCCCCATCCCCCACCTTCAATTCAATTGCTGTCCCCGTCCCTAATTTCATCATTTGCAGTCCCCCTTACCCCCTCACTTCATCATTTGCAGTTCCCCATTCTCCCCCCACTCCATCATGTGCAGTCCCCTTTCGTTCATGTGCAGTCCCCTGTCCCCTCCCTCACATCATCATATGCAGCCCCCTCCCTCATTTGCAGCCCCTTCCAACATTTGCAGGCCCCATTCCATAATTTGCAAATTGCAGCACCCCCCTCCATCATTTGCATCCCACTTCCATCATTTGCAGCCCCCTCCATCATTTGCAGCCCCACTTTATCATTTCCAGCTCCCCTCCATCATTTGCAGCCCCCTCCATGATTTGCAGCCCCCTCCATCATTTGCAGCCCCTTCCATCATTTGCAGCCCCTTCCATCATTTGCAGCCCCCTCCATCATTTGCATTCCCCTCCATCATTTGCATTCCCCTCCATCATTTCCAGCACCCGCTCCATCATTTCCAGCACCAGCTCCATCATTTGCATTCCCCTCCATCATTTCCAGCACCTCCTCTATCATTTCCAGCTCCCCTCCATCATTTGCAGCCCCCTCCATTATTTGCAGCCTCCTCCATCATTTGCAGCCCCTTCCATCATTTGCAGCCCCCTCCATCATTTGCAGCCCCCTCCATCATTTGCAGCCCTCTCCATCATTTGCAGCCCCTTCCATCATTTGCAGCCCCTTCCATCATTTGCAGCCCCCTCCATCATTTCAAGCACCCCTCCATCATTTGCAGCCCCCCCAGCATGTCCAGCACCCCCTCCATCATTTGCAGCCCCTTCCATCATTTGCAGCCCCCTCCATCATGTGCAGTCCCCTTTCGTTCATGTGCAGTCCCCTATCCCCTCCCTCACATCATCATATGCAGCCCCCTCCCTCATTTGCAGCCCCTTCCAACATTTGCAGGCCCCATTCCATAATTTGCAAATTGCAGCACCCCCCTCCATCATTTGCATCCCACTTCCATCATTTGCAGCCCCCTCCATCATTTGCAGCCCCACTTTATCATTTCCAGCTCCCCTCCATCATTTGCAGCCCCCTCTATCATTTGCAGCCCCCTCTATCATTTGCAGCCCCTTCCATCATTTGCAGCCCCTTCCATCATTTGCAGCCCCCTCCATCATTTGCATTCCCCTCCATCATTTCCAGCACCCGCTCCATCATTTCCAGCACCTGCTCCATCATTTGCATTCCCCTCCATCATTTCCAGCACCTCCTCTATCATTTCCAGCTCCCCTCCATCATTTGCAGCCCCCTCCATTATTTGCAGCCTCCTCCAACATTTGCAGCCCCTTCCATCATTTGCAGCCCCCTCCATCATTTCAAGCACCCCCTCCATCATTTGCAGCCCCTTCCATCATATGCAGCCCCCTCCATCATGTGCAGTCCCCTTTCGTTCATGTGCAATCCCCTATCCCCTCCCTCACATCATCATATGCAGCCCCCTCCCTCATTTGCAGCCCCTTCCAACATTTGCAGGCCCCATTACATAATTTGCAAATTGCAGCACCCCCTCCATCATTTGCATCCCACTTCCATCATTTGCAGCCCCCTCCATCATTTGCAGCCCCACTTTATCATTTCCAGCTCCCCTCCATCATTTGCAGCCCCTTCCATCATTTGCAGCCCCTTCCATCATTTGCAGCCCCTTCCATCATTTGCAGCCCCCTCCATCATTTGCATTCCCCTCCATTATTTCCAGCACCCGCTCCATCATTTCCAGCAAAGGGTGCTCCATCATTTGCATTCCCCTCCATCATTTCCAGCACCTCCTCTATCATTTCCAGCTCCCCTCCATCATTTGCAGCCCCCTCCATTATTTGCAGCCTCCTCCATCATTTGCAGCCCCTTCCATCATTTGCAGCCCCTTCCATCATTTGCAGCCCCCTCCATCATTTGCAGCCCTCTCCATCATTTGCAGCCCCTTCCATCATTTGCAGCCCCCTCCATCATTTGCAGCCCCTTCCATCATTTGCAGCCCCCTCCATCATTTGCAGCCCCTTCCATCATTTGCAGCCCCCTCCATCATTTGCAGCCCCCTCCGTCATTTGCAGCCCCTTCCATCATTTGCAGCCCCCTTCCATCATTTGCAGCCCCCTCCATCATTTCCAGCCCCCTCCATCATTTGCAGCCCCCTCCATCATTTGCAGCCCCTTCCATCATTTGCAGCCCCCTCCATCATTTGCAGCCCCTTCCATCATTTGCATTCCCCTCCATCATTTCCAGCACCCGCTCCATCATTTCCAGCACCTGCTCCATCATTTGCATTCCCCTCCATCATTTCCAGCACCTCCTCCATCATTTCCAGCTCACCTCCATCATTTGCAGCCCCTTCCATCATTTGCAGCCCCCTCCATCATTTGCATTCCCCTCCATCATTTCCAGCACCCGCTCCATCATATCCAGCCCCTTCCATCATTTGCAGCCCCTTCCATCATTTGCAGCCCCTTCCATCATTTGCAGCCCCTCCATCATTTGCAGCCCCCTCCATCATTTCCAGCACCTGCTCCATCATTTCCAGCCCCCTCCATCATTTGCAGCCCCTTCCATCATTTGCAGCCCCCTCCATCATTTGCAGCCCCTTCCATCATTTCCAGCTCCCCTCCATCATTTCCAGCTCCCCTCCATCATTTCCAGCACCTCCTCCATTATTTCCAGCTCCCCTCCATCATTTGCAGCTCCCTCCACTATTTGCAGCCCCCTCCATCATTTGCAGCCCCCTCCATCATTTGCAGCCCCCTCCATCATTTGCAGCCCCCTCCATCATTTGCAGCCCCTTCCATCATTTGCAGCCCCCTCCATCATTTGCAGCCCCTTCCATCATTTGCAGCCCCCTCCATCATTTGCAGCCCCTTCCATCATTTCCAGCACCCCCTCCATCATTTGCAGCCCCCTCCATTATTTGCAGCCTCCTCCATCATTTGCAGCCCCTTCCATCATTTGCAGCCCCTTCCATCATTTGCAGCCCCCTCCATCATTTGCAGCCCTCTCCATCATTTGCAGCCCCTTCCATCATTTGCAGCCCCCTCCATCATTTGCAGCCCCTTCCATCATTTGCAGCCCCCTCCATCATTTGCAGCCCCTTCCGTCATTTGCAGCCCCCTCCGTCATTTGCAGCCCCCTCCGTCATTTGCAGCCCCTTCCATCATTTGCAGCCCCCTTCCATCATTTGCAGCCCCCTCCATCATTTGCAGCCCCTTCCATCATTTGCAGCCCCTTCCATCATTTGCAGCCCCCTTCCATCATTTGCAGCCCCCTCCATCATTTCCAGCCCCCTCCATCATTTGCAGCCCCCTCCATCATTTGCAGCCCCTTCCATCATTTGCAGCCCACTCCATCATTTGCAGCCCCTTCCATCATTTGCATTCCCCTCCATCATTTCCAGCACCCGCTCCATCATTTCCAGCACCTGCTCCATCATTTGCATTCCCCTCCATCATTTGCAGCTCCCTCCACTATTTGCAGCCCCCTCCATCATTTGCAGCCCCCTCCATCATTTGCAGCTCCCTCCACTATTTGCAGCCCCCTCCATCATTTGCAGCCCCCTCCATCATTTGCAGCCCCCTCCATCATTTGCAGCCCCCTCCATCATTTGCAGCCCCTTCCATCATTTGCAGCCCCCTCCATCATTTGCAGCCCCTTCCATCATTTGCAGCCCCCTCCATCATTTGCAGCCCCTTCCATCATTTCCAGCACCCCCTCCATCATTTCCAGCACCTCCTCCATCATTTCCAGCTCCCCTCCATCATTTGCAGCCCCTTCCATCATTTGCAGCCCCCTCCATCATTTGCAGCCCTCTCCATCATTTGCAGCCCCTTCCATCATTTGCAGCCCCTTCCATCATTTGCAGCCCCTTCCATCATTTGCAGCCCCTCCATCATTTGCAGACCCCCATCATTTCCAGCACCTCCTCCATCATTTCCAGCTCCCTTCCATCATTTGCAGCCACCTCCATTATTTGCAGCCCCCTCCATCATTTGCAGCCCCCTCCATTATTTGCAGCCCCCTCCATCATTTGCAGCCCCTTCCATCATTTGCAGCCCCCTCCATCATTTGCAGCCCCTTCCATCATTTGCAGCCCCTCCATCATTTGCAGCCCCCCATCATTTCCAGCACCTCCTCCATCATTTCCAGCACCCCCTCCATCATTTGCAGCCCCCTCCATCATTTGCAGCCCCCTCCATCATTTGCAGCCCCCCTCCATCATTTGCAGCCCCCCTCCATCATTTGCAGCCCCCTCCATCATTTGCAGCCCCCCTCCATCATTTGCAGCCCCCTCCATTATTTGCAGCCCCTCCATCATTTCCAGCACCCGCTCCATCATTTGCAGCCCACCCCTTCATCATTTCCAGCCCCCCTCCATCATTTCCAGCCCCCCTCCATCATTTGCAGCCCCTTCCATCATTTCCAGCACCCCCTCCATCATTCCCAGCTCCCCTCCATCATTTGCAGCCCCCCCTTCATCATTTGCAGCCTCCTCCATCATTTCCAGCACCTCCTCCATCATTTGCAGCCCCCTCCATCATTTCCAGCTCCCCTCCATCATTTGCAGCCCCCCTCCACCATTGGCATCTCCCTTTCATCATGTGCAGCCCCCTCAACCATTTAATTCATTTTATAAAGAAACAAAACGTTTTTCATACTTACCTGACAAGCGATCCCCAGCAGGCACAGCTCCTCTTGTCATGGCAGACGCTGTACCTGCAAGGAGCCCATACACTGTATCATTTTCGGTAGAGAATCAGCTAGACTGTATGGGCTGCTGAGAGGACCTGAAAGAAGCCCCTACAGTCTATCAGATTCACTACAGCTAGAACGTATGAGCTGAAGTCAGGACCTGCAAGGAGCCCCTACATTCTAGCTACAGCCATGTCACATGACCAGAAGTCCAGGGAGGGCGGAGGGAGAGAGTCGGAGCTGCGCAGCTGTCAAGGTAAGACAGCTATGCACAGCGACAACTCAGAGAAAGCTACCGGCCCGACCTGTGCGCCTGGGGGAGCGGCCCGGGGGCATATGCCTCCCTGCCACCCGGCCCAGCCCGCTCCTGCACCCACCTCATACCCATTGTATAGTAAGTACATCGCTCTGCATAACATAGCCTAATATTGTGTATGTCGGCCTTTTGCCTGAACACCTGCATCCCACACAACACAGTAGTGTAGCAAAGCACCCTTGGGGGCTCCCTGCTTGGAACACGAAGCGTGCTGGGAGGCGGGTGGAGTTTAGTTGGCATCAAAAGAGTGGGAAAAGTTTAGGATTTAGTCAGTCTGACAGAGTCAGTGGAGGAGTGAAGATCCCCTGAGTGGGATGGATGAAGGAAGTGCTGCAGCCGACCTCAGTGACCTGGGTCCGCTGGCACAAGAAAGGGACATTGATGGAAAGCCTGACTCTCTCCATAAGAAGGAAGGATTAGTACGAAACGTAAGGAGAGGAGGACTAAGGATTAGGGTTAGAGCAGAACCCTTCCCAAGTTCACAGCGCAAGGCCGGGGTCCGGTCCCCGAGGTTGTATGGATACTAATGGTCCTGCAGCAGACACCGGAGGAATAGAAGTTGTCACCACTTTATTCCCACACAAGTCTTGGGGGCACAACAGCAACGAGAGTGAGCCGGGACTTGGTAGCAAGGAGTCCCCGAAGCAGGCTACAGCTGTCTGCCGTACAAGTAGAGTTCATAGGAACATCTGACAGGAGGAACTCCAGTGTAACTCAGTACTGTGAGTACTTCACTATAGGCGCAAAAGGGAGACGTTCAGAAAAGGCACTTATGTTGGCGGAGTGTTGGAACGGAGTACTTCATCTTGCCTGGGAGTAGGCTGAGCCCCTGACCTGGAGGACACGGTACCGAGGCGGGCACCGGTATGCTCAACAGAGTAAAGCTTTGGAACTACATGCCCTGGTGTCCTCCACTTATTACTGCGCCAACCCACTCAGCACCACTACATCTCGGTGCCAGACACTACACTCTCTCCCTTAATACCTATCTTCTTCATCTACTCTTCACACACTCAACATTCCCCTTTTACAATGGACGCCCAGGGCCACGGACCGGGTCACAGCTACCGTGACATCTCCCATTGAAATCCACCGGGCCCGGCTCCGAGTACCCCACGGCCCTGGCAAGGGGGCGATCCACATACATACCTGGCATCTCCGGAATCAGCTTCCTCTGGGCAATTCCCAGGTGATAACGGTCCCTCTTCCAGGCGACCCCCAGCAATGGACACAGTCCAAGTTAACTTTATCATTTTCTTTACTAAGTACTTCACACGTTACATCCACAGTTGGTACATCATAACATTTGCTTGCTTCCTCATCTTTCCCTTGCTTGTTCTCACTTCTGTGCAGTACACGCCCGAACCTGACCATCTTAGACTGCTTCCCAGTACCTTCCTGGCCTGACCTCACCATAATGACACTTCCTTCAGCCTGTTTCGCCCCAGACACAAATTCATCAGTCGCTAGGTTTGGTTGCATCTGGTAAAGCATCTATCCCACCTGTACCGATCTCGTCGAACTTCCAACTTCCTTCATCTCTTTAGTACAACCAACTTCTGCCCTAAAAGCATCTGCACAGGCGATTAGACACCACAGCTTTCCTTTCTTATTCTGGCCCACTGCTATGACACGCAGTGGCCGCGGGTAACGTGGGCTACTACGACTTAACGTTTCGTGGCTGCAGAGCCGTCCGGGCCCATGTGGACACTAGGGCACCCTGGTCCCATCTGCCTAAACTTCCTAACCAACTCTCCTCTTACTACCTGGCAGCCCCTCCTACAATTAACCCTCTATGAACTCCCTACAAGCTATACCTAGTATGCCCCCATCTAGTGGCCCACAACAGAACTACACTTATCTATGGAACTATATACTAAAAGTGCCCTCCTCTAATGTCCCCAAAGGATGCACTAGCTTACCCTAAACTGTACATAAATATACATAACATTATATAACACAATATATTACAATCTTTACAGCATGGTAACACATATATAATGTGGCAGTACCATAAGTTATTAGTGGTAATATTCCATATAGCAGTACCACGGGGTATTAACATGACACTATCATTAGCGCATGTAAACATCAACATCAGCAATATGCAAATTAGCATACAAAATGCAATTAGAGGGAGGGAAGCAAAGAGGTCATTATACTTCACCCCCTTACACACCAAGTCATTAATAAATCCTATACGTCCATGCGTTGGACTGTTTTATTCTGCACACCCCACAGCTTATTGATAGGATTGAGATCTGGGGACAATTCATCACCTCAATCTCTTTATTATGTTCTTGCCGCCATTCCGGACAATGTCCGCAGAGTGCCAGGGACATTATCCTGCTGAAAAATGGCAGTGCCATCATGGATTACAGCTGACATCAGGGGGCACTGGGTCTGCACAATGTTAGTTAGGTAACACATGTCACATCCACGTGATGCCAGGATCCAAGATTTCCAGCAGGACATTCCCCCAGCACACTGCCTCCGCTGGCTCGTCTCATTCATATACTGCATCCCGGTGCCACCTCATCCCCAGGTAAGTAACGAACATGCACCCGACCATCCTCATAATGTAAAATGTAATCACACAGTCCCGTACACAGAAAGCTGCCTGCTATTCATGTCCTGATTCATAGCCAGCAGTAACTTTATCAGCAATTTGTACTACAGTCGCTCTTCTGTGAAATCGAACCAGATGGGATAGCATTCATCCCCGCACACATCAATGAGTCTTTGGTGCCTAAGGCCCTTTTGCTGATTCACTGCCTGGCCTACAAACCACAGCATACATGTAACACCTCACATGACCCGCCATATACCAGGAACCCTCAATAAGAACCGTTGTATACCAAAAACATCCCACAAGACCTGTTGTGTGACCTGGAATACCCCACAAGAACCGACGTGTACCAAGAACATAACACATGACCTGCTATATACTGGGAACACTCCACACAAGTACCCACAAGACCTGCCGTATACTGAAACACCTCACAAAATCTGCCATATACCGGGTACACCTTACAAATCCCGCCATATCCCAGGAGCAGCCCACAAGGCATGCCGTATAATGGAAACATCCAACAAGACCTGCCATATAGTGGAAACACCATACAAGACCTGCTCTATAATGACAACACCCCACAGGAACCACCCATAAGACAGGAACACTCTGTAAGAAAAGCCTTATATTGGGAACTTCCTACAAGATCCGACGTATACCAGGAACACCGCAAAAGATCTGCGACATACTGGGAACACCCACAACAACAACCGTATAGCAGTGACACTTCACAAGATCTTCCGTATAATGGGAACACCGCACAAGACCTGCCGTATACTGAAGCACCTCACAAAATTTGGCACATACCAGGCACACCTCACAAATCCCCCCGTATACTTGCAGCAGCCCACAAGGCCCGCTGTATCCCAGGAACATCCAAAAAGACCTGCCATATACAGGGAACACCATACAAGACCTGCTGTGTAATGAGAGCCCCTCACAGAAACCACAATAGACCAGGGACACCCTGTAAGAAACGCCTTACATTGGGAACATCCTACAAGATCCTACGTAAACCAGTAACAACGCAAAAGTGCCATATACTGGGAACACCCCACAAGAACTACCATATACTAGTAACACTTCACAAGACCTGCCGTATAATGGGAACACCACATAAGACCTGTTATATACCACGAACAACCCACAAGACCCGGCGTATATCAGAAGCATCCCACAACATCCCACATACCCGGAACACATTACAAAACCTACCGTATACCAGAAGGAACACCCTGCAAGACCTGCCTTATACCGAGAAAGTCCAACAAGACCCTCCATATATTGGGAACACCACACAAGACCTGCTATATACCGGGAACACTTCACAAGAACTTCTGTATATCGGGAATACCCCACAAGAAACAATATATTTTAGGAAGACCCCACAAGAACCGTTATATACCAGGAACATCCCACAAGATCCGATGTATACCAGGAACACCCCACAACTGCCGTATACCGAGAAAATCCAACAAGACCTGCCATATACTGGGAACACCACACAAGAACTGCCTTATACCGGTAACACCACACAAGACCTGCTGTATAACGGAAACATGCCAAAAGAAAACCCATAGATTGGAAACACCCCATAAGAATTGCCGTATGGCAGGTACAGCACAGAAGACCTCTCATATGCAACAACATTTCACAAGATTTGCTGTATAATAGGAAAACCACAAAAGACCTGCTACAGTATATTCCAGGAACAACCTACAAGACATGTCATATAACAAGAACATCCCAGAAGACCTGCCCGTATCCCTGGATCTCCCCACAAGACCTGTCGTATATATATTGGGAATATCCTACAAGACCTGTCGTATACCAGGAACAGCCCAGAAGACCTGCTGTATATATACTGGGAACACCCCACAAGAGCTGCCATATACCAGAAACACCGGCCAAGAACTGCCTGATACTGGAAACTCCCCACAAGACCTGCTGTATAACAGTAAGATGCCACAAGAACCGCCGTAGAGCGAGAACAGCCCACAAGACCTGACGGATACCAAAAACAACCCAAAGCCACCTCAACTATGTCCTTTCTGATTTCCTGTTAAAAAGGCCCTTAACAGATTCCATAGACACACATGCGTCATCATTTTGCTCAGCGTGTCAGAATATTACCTATACTGGTAAGTATGAGGCTCCTAACCTCTTTATCTATATTCTTCGGGTGACAGCCGGGGTTCCTCACTTTTTGACTCTTTGTAATTGTGTCGTTGTTCTGGACTGTGGTCTAGCATTATTCTTTGGAGAGGAACTGACATCCTGGAAGCTTAAGTATCCTGTCAAGTCATTTCTGAAGTATTTCAAAAAGTAATTAAAATTGCTCGTGCGTTTTACAATGAAGTCTATGTAAAGCTTGTGTTTGGCAGGAAGTCAACAACACTATGTCATATAAAGAGGGTCTGACAAGAGCAAGCTCATTAAAAAATTAATGAAAATGTAATTGTCGTCCAAGAAAGCGGCAGAACCCAAAAATTTACAGGATTACCCCATCTATACCTGCAGCTGCCACTAGAGGGTTCTCATGAGAGGGGTATAAATCTTAAAGCACCAAACGCCCACTGATGGTAACTTCAAATAGCCAGAACTTCATTGACTAAAGACGATTTGTTAGGTCTTCTCACACACTTTTAATGAAATACTAGTAATCACCATTAAGTATTAATTCTAAAGAATCTTTTATTACGTATACTGATGTTACTCTGTAATTCCCCTTGGAATAATGGATGAGTCCCTACAAGGTATAACACTGTCCAATCAATGCTACCTATGTGTGACATAGTTGCAAGTAATTTCAGTTTTGCAGGGAGTATCCCGATTTTCATGCAATCCTGGCAAATTTTGGGCTGTCCCAAACTGAAAAATGGTGAACTGGGTGTGTTACCGCATGGCAATGGGTCTGGAAACAGTAATGTTGATAAATATGGTCTGACTGTGACAGCTGAGTGCTATCCTTATCCTTGCCAATAGTATTTCAGCTTAGTCAGTGTATAAGGTAAGGTATAGGAGAGTAGAGATCTCATATGGTGGCCCAGCAGATGGTTTAGAATAGGTGGAGTCATGTTTGGAGCGAGGGAAGCATGGGTTATCAAGGAGTCAAAAAGTTAGAGGTATCTCTTATGGGAATCTAGAAGACCACTGGTTACATTTTCCCTGCTATAAAAAAATTTTAAGCCAACTTTCTGTCCCCACTATAATGTTGGTGAAGTCCCAAACTTCCCTTAAAATGTAACTGTCCTTTTCATTAAATGTTTGCCATGTTATAGTGACATGTCAGAAGTTTTGATTGGTGGGTGCTGAAACCCCCACTGATGACTGAGAGAAAGGACAGAAGCTTTCCACTCAAACCTCAGCCCCTTTGACTGTGATCAGTTTAGCTTGACTTTCCTTGGAGGCGGGATTAGCAGAGGAGACCAAAGCTGGGCCAATCACAAATGGAGATCGGTTTAGATGAAAAAAGCCAAGCACATCCAATCACAGATGGAACTTTGTTTAGCGGAAAACAGCCAAGCAGAGCAAACCACAAATGGAGGCAGGTTTAGAGGAGAAGAGCCAATCCGAGCCAACCACAGATGAATATGTGTTTAGCAGAGAAGAGCCAGGCAGAGCCAATCACATGGAAGCAAGTTTAGAGAAGAAGGGCTGATTGTCCTCCAAGTTGTGCAGGCTAGTACATAGCAGGGGCCGATGCAATACATAATCAGCAGACAAATTAACATACAAGGGTCACTGGACAGATTCACTTCTTGAAACAATGGCTCATGTCCCTTGACCTACTGAACAAAGGAACAGTATGTCTGGTGTAAGTAAGAATAATTAACCCCGGCACCAGTGACCAGATTGACGCTGTGTCGTTAGAGGTCGGTGAGAGAAAAAGAGTCAAGCGAAGCCCGATCACAGATTGAGACAGGTTTTGCAGAGTAGAGCCAAGCAGAGCTAATCACTCATGGACATGGATTTAGTGGAGAAGAGCCAAGAAGAGCTAATCACATGGAGGCAGATTTAGAGAAGAACCACAATCACATGAAGGTGTATTTACAGAAGAAGTGCCAAGCAGAGGCAATCATGGATTGATACAGGTTTAGCAGAGAAGAGCCAGGTAGATCCAATCACAAATTAAGACTGATTTAGCTAAGAAGAGCTGAGGAAAGCTAATCACAGATGGAGACGCGTTTGGTGGAGAAGAGCCAAGCAGAGTCAATCAAATTGAGACTGGTTAAGCAGAGAAAAGTAAAGCAGAGACAGTCACATTTAAAGGTGGGATTAACAGAGAAAAGCCAAACAGCCAATAACATCTGGAGGTGGGATTAATGCTGAATAAATCTGTGACGCTAGTCACTACTCACGGACAGGCCGTGAGGCAGAAGAGTCAGATATTCCCGAGAGAATATGTAGATAACCAATGGAAAAGACGAAGGCATAAGTCAGGTCGCAGTCCAGGGTCAATAACAAGAGATAGCGGATCAAAAGCTGAAGGACAAGACAAAGGGATAGTCAGAACACAGTCCAAAGGCTCAAGAAGCAGAAGATCAGAACACAGGGCAACAGAATCAGGCTAACACTCACCAAGAAGCAAAAACTACATCTGGCAGGGATCAGGGTCAGATAGCTCAGTCAAGTAGCTATGCCATCACCAGAACACTGAACACCTGCAGAAAGTCCCGCACATCTTATCACACATCAATCTGCACTGTCAATCATAATTTATCATTGTTGGCCTCAGCACTCACGCTCCCTCCAATCAAAAATTCTGACATGTCACTATCATAGAAAATATTAAGATCTCTGAAGCCACTCTAGAGTGGGGTATTCACTCCCCTCCCTCCTCTCCACACAGATTTTCAGTAAGGAAACAAGCCAATATCCTGAGTCTCTGAGAAATAGACTGGTGCAATGGATATAAAGAAGTAGGAAATTGGGTATAGTTGGGAAGTGACAATCTTAATTTACATGTAGTCTATTGTGCGTAGACAAAGGTATATAGATTGGACAGGTAATTAAGATAGTAATGGTCTTTTCTGAGGGTAAGATAACAAGGGTACATGTGTTTACATATAGACAGAGAAGTGGAAGAAACTATTGATTCCCCCAGACTTGGGGCCTCCGAAAGAAAATTATGAACAATGGGGCATGAATAGATCCAATAGTGATGGGACATACATTTTCATCTTCAGGACAAATTGGGGAAGAAGATGCATATTCTTTCATAACTGTAACCCCTGCCTATAAGCCACAAATCAATAGTGTGCAGATCGCTGACAACAGCCATATCATGTTTGGTCAGATAAAAAATTGGGGGTGATCCCGAACTTCTGCAATCATCAGGAGTGAAGATATTGCATAAGTTGGGAATTTCATAAATTCCTGAAGGGATGAGGACATTTCACAACCCGGCCCACGTGAGGTCATCACAGGGGGGTGTGGGGGTAACTCAGGTGCTGATAAAACCTCAAGACAAATTATGATCGGTGTTCCTGTAGAGAGATACACATTGGAGTATGCATGAATCCCTTTCACTGAACATCTCCAATCGAAATGCTCTCCTTCGCTAATCTGAATCATCTCCATGATCGGTGTAGTGAGTTATTATGTTAATTCTTCTTTACTTTATGTAATTGTGTATGCTGCATTGATTTGTCTCCTTTGTAAAACATTTTGTATATTTTTTATAAACACTGCCTTACGTTTTGGATTAAAAATAAAGTGTAATTGTTCTTTTCCTTATGTTCTGCAACCCTCACCCTGAAGCAATATGCTACCAGAACCAGGCCTCCAGTCAACCTGTATAAAACATGACTGGTGGTTGCAGCGAGTAGTCTTGGGTTATCGTGGAGTTTGCAGTGACTGTATGGGTGGTATATGCATATATTCCATGCTGTTAGGAACGGCGGAACGCACTAAATAAAATAATAATAAAGTGCATTCACCGCTCGGGGTCCACCGTGCAGTATGTGGTATAACTGCTGCTAAGTGGTGGCAGACAAGCAATATGGCAGTATGATGCACACGGGTTAAACTTCACCCGGAGTGCGCAGAGCGGCCTCTGTTCACACACAGAGGTGCCGCAACAAAAAACATACAAAACACTGAACCTGTTAGTGACACAGGCTTCAGGTAGATGCACACATGGTATCTGGTCACAGGAGCAGGACCCAAGACAGAGGAGCTGCGTCCCTCTAGACCTACCGTGTGTGAGGCGTCACTTCTGCGGACGCCAAGGAGGGCTGCAGCGCGGCGTAGGACACTGCCGCTCAACGACAAAGCAAGAAAGCAAGCGCAATGTCGGACGCTAGCGTAGCGGTGCGGTGAGCACAGCGGCTTAAGGCTTGCCATTGACTGGCGCTGACTGTCAAAATAATTCCCTATCCACATGCGTATTATCAGAGAGAAGGGGTTTCAAATGAGTCAGTCACCAGAATCATGCATCCATCACCATTCACACATAGCAAGTATAGTCTATACTAGCGCATGGCGGAAGGGCCATGCGCGCTTTTTATAGCCGTGCGGGACCTTCCGGATCTCCGAGATGGACCAATGAGATCTGGAACAGGACCTGGGCACATGACTCCCGATCTCCAATGGGAGATCGTCTCGTGAGCATGCCCAGTAGGAGCACAGAGGGACTTAGTCTCTGGAGCGGTCTGCTGCAAAGCAATCTCCTCTGCAGTAGAAAGACAGCAAGAGACCACAGAATGTGAGGCTCTGGATTCCTGCAGAGCAGACGCAGGAACCTGATGCCTAACACATGCTTTGGAATCGGAGGTGTATATACCATATGCTCACTGTTAGTTTCCCGATAACCAGCCAATTAGTGGAAACAGCTTGAGGCCTCCTCTGTTAATTGTCCGGACGTTAGGGGCGGCAGAGAGCTGTTCGCTACAAAGATAACAGCAGGTGGATCTGCGTGACCTCCCAGGTTGCCATCTTTGACAGTCACTATGACTTGTAAGATATTCTCTCAAATACTATGTTGACTTTGATAATAAATTCCCTAAAATGTGCTAGAAGCTTATTGCAGGAGATGTACCCTTTAGTTTCCAAAGCAGTAAACATGGGAATTTCCTAAACTACACAGTCGGTCTTAACTGACCCTCCCATCGCCTTAATGCGAGATTGTAGTGATTACCTGCAAGTAACAGTCATTTCCAATCCATTTATGGCAATAAAAGTTGATTGACAAAACAAGTTATAATGATCGGAAAAGGCAATGATAACTTCACGGCCTTTGGGGAAAATGGATGTTTTCAGGTTGACCTTTTCTGATCCCGCACATTTTACAGCTAGATCAGAAAATAATCAAAAGCAACAGTAAAAATTTGAGTTAAATGAAAACTGAGCCATCAAATAGTATTGTATTTTATTGGATATTTGCCCAGAAACTCCGGGCAACTTTCCTGAGCTTTCAATATTATCAGTATTATGTGAAGAGTGTATTTATGGGGTGGTAGGAGTAGGAAGTTTGTAGGAAATGATGTCAGAGAATGTTGGCAACCTTTCCTATCCAGTGCAGTGACATGCTGCCATTATTTAAGCATAGCCTTGCTTGAGATAGCGTGGTCAGCATTTACATTAATTGTTATGTTCTTCCGGGGACCATTAGGGCGGTCGTAATGTCAGAAGAGGTCATTCAATTAGGATAAACCATGTAAAGGTAGCTCGAAATAAAAATGTTGACATATTTTTTAATTTTATGTATTTTTCCAACATCGAGAACTGTTATATTTGTAGGTTGTCTTCACCCAGGACAAGGATTCTTTCACCGGCCAAGCCATATATCTACAGTCATGGCCAAAAGTTTTGAGAATGACACAAATATTTTATTTTCACATGATCTGCTGGCCTCTGGTTTTTATGTGTGTTTGTCAGATGTTTTTATCACATACAGAAATATAATTGCAATCATATTATGAGTAGCAAAAGGTTATATTGACAGTTAGAATAAGTTAATGCAGCAAGTCAATATTTGCACTGTTGACCCTTCTTCTTCAGGACCTCAGCAATTCTCCCTGGCATGCTCTCAATCAACTTCTGGATCAAATCCTGACTGATAGCAGTCTATTCTTGCAAAATCAATGCTTTTATTTTGTCTGAATTTGAAGGTTTTTGTTTGTCCACCCGTCTCTTGATGATTGACCACAAGTTCTCAATGGGATTAAGATCTGGGGAGTTTCCAGGCCATGGTCCCAAAATCTCTATGTTTTGTTCCCTGAGCCATTTAGTTATCACAATTGCTTTATGGCAAGGTGCTCCATCATGTTGAAAAAGGCATTGTTGATCGCCAAACTGCTCTTGGACGGTTGGGAGAAGTTGCTCTTGGAGGACATTCTGGTACCATTCTTTATTCATGGCTGTGTTTTTAGGCAAGACTGAGAGAGAGCCCATTCCCTTGGCTGAGAAGCAATCCCACACATGAATGGTTTCAGGATGCTTGACAGTTGGCATGAGACAAGATTGGTGGTGGCGCTCACCTGGTCTTCTCCAAATAAGTCATTTTCCAGATGTCCCAAACAATTGAAAAGGGGATTCATCAGAGAAAATGACTTTACCCCAGTCCTCAGCAGTCCACTCCCTGTACCTCTTGCAGAATATCAGTCTGTCCATGATGTTTTTCCTGGAGAGAAGTGGCTTCTTTGCTGCCCTCCTTGAGACCAGGCCATGCTCCAAGAGTCTCCGCCTCACAGTGCGTGCAGATGCACTCACACCTGCCTGCTGCCATTCCTGAGCAAGCTCTGCACTGCTGGTAGCCCGATCCCGCAGCTGAAACACTTTTAAGAGACGGTCCTGGCGCTTGCTGGTCTTTCTTGGGCGCCCTGGAGCCTTTTTGGCAACAAGGGAACCTCTCTCCTTGAAGTTCTTGATGATGCGATAGATTGTTGACTGAGGTGCAATCTTTCTAGCTGCGATACTCTTCCCTGTTAGGCCATTTTTGTGCAGTGCAATGATGACTGCACGTGTTTCTTTAGAGATAACCATGGTTAACAGAAGAGAAACAATGATGCCAAGCACCAGCCTCCTTTTAAAATGTCCAGTGGTGTCATTCTTACTTAATCATGACAGATTGATCTCCAGCCCTGTCCTCATCAACACCCACACCTGTGTTAATGGAGCAATCACTGAAACGATGTTAGCTGGTCCTTTTAAGGAAGGGCTGCAATGAGGTTGAAATGTGTTTTGGGGGATAAAGTTCATTTTCTAGGCAAATATTGACTTTGCAAGTAATTGCTGTTAAGCTGATCACTCTTTATAACATTCTGGAGTATATGCAAATTGCCATTAGAAAAAATGAAGCAGTAGACTTTGTAAAAATAAATATTTGTGTCATTCTCAAAACTTTTGGCCACGACTGTACATTAATTATTCAAGCCAAAATCAAGGGCGTAAATACTATAGAAGCAATAACATTGGCTGCTTTGAGGTCCTTGGAGAGAAGACTTGATCCAAATTGAACTCATTCCCTTAAATGGGAATTAAGAACCATTGAAAGACTTCTGTTTTAAAAGGAACTGCACAGTTAGCAAACAAGAGACTGATGAATTGTCCCAAGGATCAATGAAAAGATGTGTAGAAAGACATAATCAACAGACCAGGACCATAATGAGGAGCTCAATTTTATCTTTTCTTTGGGATCCCCGTTTACTCATATTGACTTATCCATGGTAGCCAACACTTGACTAGTTTCACACGTCCTATTTTCATGGACCATATATGGATCGTGATGTCCAGATTTAAGACCAGTCTTCTGATCCGATCTCAATGGCCTCATTTACTATATGCTTACGAGGCTGTTGAGTTTTGCTCAGGAGACCCTTGGATTATGCAAGTTGGACGTGTGAAACCGGCCATTGGCTCACACTCCTTGCTAACCCCTGATCAATTGTGTAATATTTACCCTCACAGATTCCTCAAAACTCCAGTTCGGAAACCTTCCCAGTATATGAGGTTTCTACTTCCAGTTTGTAACATCTATACCTGTACCTGCTCCCTCTGTTTCCCCTTGTGTTGACGCAGCACTTTCATTGAGGATGATATGGTGAAACAACGTGTTTGTCCTGTGCATTTCCATGGGAATTGAGGAAAGGAGTTTGGGGGTTAACTTTTATCTCTGCTTGTAATAACTCCCTCTTATAAGCCCTGGATGGGGCTGCTATTTATACCCTCCTGAATCCTTGACTTATCTGCCATTTATAGAGTTCTGCTTGACCAGGTTCACACGTGATATTCGTCCTCTTCCTGCTAAGATTATTCTTACTTTTCACCATTTCCAGAATCTTGACTATTCTCGGCCAGCTCACTCCACCAGCTAGCAGCTACTCCATGGCTCCAATCCAGGGGTCCCTGTGTTAGTTCAGATACCTGCTCGGGGATTATAGGGTGAAGTCCAGGGCATCCCCTGGGATTTGGTAGATGGAGTGACTAGCGCAAAGCCTGTTTATGGAACATCTACAGTATTAAGACCTGCCAGACTACTAGACACTGAGCCCCATGACACTTTTCTTATCTTGACACACATGATACAACATAAAATGATTGCGCAGCAAGTCAATGGCCACAGCACTGCCCCACCATAGCCAGTGATTGCCTAAATGGGCTTTTCATGTATATAAAAATGTATATATATAAAAGAGCCTTCACGTTCATGAAAGATTTTCTCTGGTAGACAGCCCCTTAAGAAAAGGGCAGCAACAAATAATGCATTATTTATCCAACTATAGTAATAAAATAAGGTTACTTATATATTTCCATTTTAAAATTCCCATCAATGATGCCTAATGGCGGGGCAATCATTGTAAAATAACATTGGTTAAGATGAATAATCCTATTTAAGGTTGCTCAGCTTCTACATGGTCAACCACTGTTGGACAGTAACTCAGCAGAACACATTAGTATATAACACAAGAGTCATCAGATAGGGATAATAAATAAGAGATATTGAAAGGGACATCATTATTTTTTCCAGCTCAGTTATGGACATTGTGGTAAATAGATCATATTATCAAAATGTCCAATCAATCAGGGCAAGGTTGGAGTGATGCGTCTGCAAAATTAAATCAGGAAGAAAATATTCTATAAGAAGCTTATTAGAATTTCTTAAATTCCCAAGGTTTTTCTGTCATCTGGACGCACATTCAGTGGCATATAAGAATATAATGTGACTGTAGACTGTACGGATTCACTCTCTCTTTTAGGCATTAGGCCAAAGACAGGGTTCACACAATGCAGCTTTGGTACAACTTTGCAGTTGCTATTGCGTTCCACAGGTTGCACAGCACCAAAACAAACTCATAAATATAAATCGATAGCCTTGTCCAGGAGCTGGTTATACAGAAAAGGCCCTGGCTACTCATTCATGACTGATCAATCCCCAGCTCGACAAAACAAAACAGTTATTTTCCATAACAACCACTGATACTTGCAGTTCTCTCCACACAGGATGTGCAGACTCTTCTTAGAGAGTGATTCCGGCCTGTCTCTCTCTTTGGCTCCAAGACACATCCAGTCTGGTCAGCCTCCCCAGCAGATTGCCTTATAAAAACATCTAGCTGTTTAAATGCAGAGCTAGCCAGGTGCACTAATCATCGCCTGCAGAACTAGGATTTAACCCTAACCTACCTGGCATTGCTGCAAGACTTAAGGCCCCGTCACACACAGTGAGATTGCTATCGAGATCGCTGATCTTGTGACGCCACAGCGATTTCGCCAGCGACAATACTGTGTGTGGCACGCATCAGCCACTGCCCCCCCCGCTGGGTATCGCTGATCATGCAGGAGTATCAAGAGACATTTTTTGATCGTTGTTCTCCCGCTGGCCAGCGCGCATTGCTGCGTGTAACAGCGAGAGACCAATGATCAGCGACGCTGGGAGCTGGTATCCAAGGTAAACAGCGGGTATAGCGTTCACGCTGGTTTCCAGTGTAAACAGCTGGTATCTAAGAGCCGCACGGCTCTTAGTTACCTGCTGTTTACCTTGGATACCAGCTTACTCGCTGGTCCTGATCGCTGGTGGGTCTGTCTATGTGACAGCTCACCAGCGATCAGCTAACTATGACCCAGCGATCCCATCCACGTCGGATCATTGATGGGATCGCTGGGACAGTGAAGCATGTAACGGGGCCCTTGCAGATCAGATTTTCAATCTGGCTCATAGTGGGTTGTTAATGAGCAGTAGACTACCCTGTACAAAGTACATATATACTGAAATGAAACAAATGTGTAGGTTACCATCTAAGGAAGAGATCAACGTGTCACTGTCAAATGGGCTCAATCAATTTAATCAAATTGTGTGCTTAGTACACAAAATTTATACGTAAAATCTATTAATTTTATTATTTAACGGCCTTAGTCTCAATCCCGAGCCATGACAACTTGATGGATGAACGATCTGTAGGAAGATCGATCTTGTGCAAGCCAACAGGTCCACCGGGGGCTTCTCTGCTGTTATCTAGGTAGTATCAAGCCATCGGGTCTCTGATCTTCCTCTTCGCCTTGTACCTTCTATTCTTCTAACTATGACGTCCTTCTCCAGTGATTGCTCTCTTCGTATGATATGTGCACAGTAGGCAAGTCGTAGCTTGGTGATCCTTGCTTTGAGTAACATGTCTGGCTTGATTTTTTCCAAAACTGATTTGTTTGTTCTTCTTGCCATCCATGGTATTGACAACATCCGTCTCAGGCACATTTCAAAGACATCTATTCTTCTTTTATCTTGTTTCTTTATAGTCCAGGTTTTACACCCATGTCTTACTATAGAAAAAAATAGACCATCCATGTCTTCGTTCCCAGTGAAATGTTTCCCAATTTGAAGACCTTGTCCAGTGACTTCATTCCCCTACTGACTTACAACTTACTGACTTACATCGCTGTATCATGAGTTATCATCGATCCGAGTAGGTTGAAGTCATCTACAACTTTCAGTCCACCATCGTCCATCTCAAATGTATCTCGGTCGTAGCTGGCAGTAGTCAATATCTTTGTCTTCTTTTTTTTTTCTTTTAGTCTCTATAGCAGTAATGTTATTCAATATACATATATTCAATGCTTTCATAGACATCTGGGGTTGTCTTCATGAGAAGGCAATAGTTATCCAGGTGGCAATTACCCATAAAGGATTATTCCCAAAAAATCAAGTTATGCTCTAGCCGATAAATTTTGTATATGTTGCTGATCGCTGGGATCCTCATCAATCTCGCGATCGGGATCGGGACTTAGGAAGCTCTACAACCCCATCCCAAATGGAGTTGTGGTGCGCATGCTTGGCCTCTGCTCCATTCATCGTCTATGGAGCTGCTAAGCATTGCAGCTGGTGATTTATGGCAGCCCCTTACATAATGAAAGGAGCATAGGCCGAGTATGACTACCTCTGTATAATTCAGGATGATGCAGAATCCCGTTTTTTTTAGCTTTCTGGGCTTCAATCTCAACTTTGCTAGGGGTCCCACAATCTTCTAGAGGATAACTGTGAATAGTGAATACCTTAATTTTTGGGTTATAACCCATTTATAGCTAGGACAACACTATGATATCTACCATACTTCTTAACCTTTTGTGGAAGAATCACAAAATTATGTTTAAAGGATGTTTCAGTCCATGTATAATCTTTAAAGCTAATTTATCTGCCTCAAGATGTACACTGCCCAGCCATGACTCAGTTTGTCGCTCCTTAAAGTCTTCTGTTCCACCGCCACAGTCTGCGATCATTTCTTAGAAGAGGAGTCACTTCTAGCTCCATAGTGAGCCATTAAGAATCTAATCTGAGCTACACAGTTTATTGATGACATCGATCTTTTTTCACATGCGCTATCCCTTAACGACCTATCACGTACATTTTCATTATAGGTCGCTAAAGGAAAGTATGAAGCAGGACCAGAAGCTGAGCCTGCTTCATACACAGCAGAAGCTGACTGTGCTGCAAACTGTAACCAGAGCTAGCTCCGGTCGCTGCAGTCTAACTAACTATATGATATTTAAATTCAGTCTGTGACAGTGTCATAGGCGCACCGCACTGATCGCAGGTTCAAGCAACCTAAGGAGATGCAAAAATGTAAAAAAAAAAATGTTTGTCTTTTTAAAAACGTAAAAAATCTCAAATTTGTCATCACAATCTTCCCCTAATTATAAGTTAAAGAATGATTCATTTTTTAAAAATACATATATTTGATATTGTCATGTACAAACAAGTCAGATTTATTAAAATAGAAATCCATTTAAACCATACATTAAAAAAAAATTGGACCTTCAGAATTGATATTTATCGATCACTGCACTCCCCCTATAAAAATACAATAAAAAGCTATCAAAATATCATATCTACCCCAATATGTTATCAATAAAAACATCCGCTCGGGGCGCAAAAAGAGCCTTCACTCAGCTCCAAGGACATAAAGATAATCTCCCAAGATTTAGGTCTCAAATTATTATTTTTTTTTTACAAATTTCATTTTTTAAAATTTTTTTTTACTAATGGCAGATTTTCCAACTCCGAGCTGTGTAACCGTGAATGCTTCTTGTATGAAGCAGACCAAGTGATGTGTATTTGTGTAATGACAAAGGGTGTGACCTAAAGATACAACGCCCTTTATCAAAGCGCAATTTTTTTAAAAAGTCAGAAAATATGGCGCTAGATGCCCATCCTGGTGCGTTTTCGAGTTGTGTTGTGAGACTTTTCATCTAAAGAGTTGCAAAAACTGTTCAAGAGAGAGAAGAAAAAGAAAATGTTTTGACTTTGGGGCAAATTCAAGAAACACGTGAAAAAAGTGGAACAAAAAAAAATAGCAATAGATACAAGACAAAAAAGGAAAGTATTTCTAAAATGTCGCAAATGATGAATCGGGATCCGATGTCGTGTACTATTCTAGCACAATGGTACCGCTCGGGTCTAGAACACAATCAGACAGGAACACTCTCCATGACCCCCATCTCTAAAGTATCAGGATTTCCCAGCAAAACGTATTACACGTCCCTGGGTGCAGTTCCTCTGCTTCGCAAAACAAATTAGATTCCAGTAATTTACTCTGCGATGGCAATGTGGTTTAGATTAGTCTTGTAAGAGTGAATTCGTAGGACGCAGAGTGGATTATCTCCACGAAGAAAATCCTATAACATCCTGGTGTTTTACAGAACGCCTGATGGAGCACACGAGCGTCGCCCAATGCTATAGACAACTTGCGTCCATGTACAGCTCAATGCCCGAGTGCTGAGAATATTACAGGTTCCAAGAATCACCCTTCGCTTTTATTCCGATGCCCTAAAATACATGAGTAGCGTCAACGAATGAGTAAACCAGACAGGACAAGAAATGAGTTGGCTACAAAAAGTAATATAGGACCCAATTTCATCCGATAGGGACAAAATCGGTGGGAATAACAGGTTTTCCGCAGTCAGTGATAATGAATATGAAGCCGATAACTGATTACACACTTCCTTGACACATGACTTACGTTAAGAAGCTCCGTTTGCAAACAGTACAAAACAGAACTGATTTAGCTGGTTGAGATGCCTCTGATAGGGGATCTAAGGGGTAAATTTTGACCTTGTGGAGAGTGACAAGTCAGCGCAAGGAGACTTATAGGGTTTGCAATGCTCCTGTAGTAAATCAAACTCTGTTAAAAGGAGGGGATCCTTATCTCTGGGGCAAAGATGTGGATGTTCTTTTCTTAATTCACATATGATCAGTTGGGATCTGACTCACAAAACCTTTTCAATTAGCAGAGTAGAACCACATGTGTCTGATGTATCTGGTACCACAGCCGAGCCCAGACAGACAGAATGGCCATATGCAGGCTTGGACTGGCCCACAGAAAAACAGGAGAATCCTCCAGGGGGCCACCACCCTCTTATATGAGCAGTACTTGGAGGTATATATGGTAATTGGATCACTATGTACAGACAGAGGCGGCGGATTATTTGTTTCAATCTACCCAGTTCATTGTTATATAAATTTGTGATTTAAGAAACTGTAGATATAAAGTGGGATCCTGGAGTTGATTACTGGTGGGCTCTTGGCACGCTGGTCCGACGCTGCCCATGCATATGGCACTATACCTAGATAAATGATAAAGAGACCATGGTGCTACGCAGTCACATCTTCTTAATTCTTTCTTGAGCTGTCATATAATGTATACTGATGGTCTGAGTTTGTACAATTGAAATGACAGAAAGCAAATTCTGTTTACGATCTTGATCTCTTGCTCAGAGTGATTACAACGAGCGTCTCTGGCACAGAAGGATCCGTCTTGTTTTACATTATACAGACAACTCACTGATATAAATGAGAAGGGTGTAATACTTTGTTCCCCCTGTGGGGGCAGTGCAGGGGGAGCTAAATATGAAGGCTATTTCCAGAGAGTTTTTCAAGATGGAAACGCTCTTTATTTTGGAAGCTTTTGGAGTTTTGTGTTTCCTGATGCTGTTTTTAATAGATTTGGAAGACTTTTTTTTGTTTTTACTGAAGCGTTTATGTTGCCCTTTTGGTATGTACGCACAATTTCGTCACAAAAGAGCCCAATAAAATGAACATAACGCACAGAAATGTCAATGCCGCATTACTATGCACATGTTCCTTCTTGTGGGTTAAAGAAGTGGCATACTCTTTGCTATGAAGCCGTCCGCTCTATGCACTTAAGAGTATAGAGGAAAAGCCTCCTCCACAACAAACAACAGCAAAAGCCTCCGCCACAGCAACAACAAAAAGAGCCTCCACCATAGCAAGGACAGCAAAAGCCTCTACCACAATGACAGCAAAAGCCTCCGCCACAGCAATGACAGCAAAAGCCTCCATCTCAGCAATGACAGCAAAAACCTCCGCCTCAGCAAAAACAGCAAAAGCCTCCACCTCAGCAACGACAGCAAAAGCCTCCTCAACAGCAACAACAGCAAAAGCCTCCACCACAATGACAGCAAAAGCCTCCGCCACAGCGACAGTAAAATCCTCCGCCACAGCAATGACTGCAAAAGTCTCCACCACAGCAACAACAGTAAATACCTCCGCAGCAATTACAGCAAAGGCCTCCGCCACAGCAAGGACAGCAAATGCCTCCACCACAGCGACAGCAAAAGCCACTGCCACAACAATAGCTAAAACCTCAACTACAGCAATGACAGCAAAAGCCTCCGCTACAGCATCAACAGCAAAAGCCTCCACCACAATGACAGAAAAAGCCTCTGTCACAGAGACGACAGCAAAAACCTCTGCCACAGCAACGACAGAAAAAGCCTCCGTCACCACAATGACAGCAAAAATCTGCACCACAGCAATGAGAGCAAAAGCCTCTGCCACAACAACAGCAAAAACCTGCATCACAGCAATGATAGTCCTCTGCCACAGCAAAAACCTCTGGAACAGAAATGACAGCAAATGCATCTGCCACAGCAAGCACAGTAAAATCCTCAGCCACAGCAAGGACAGCATAAGCCTCTGCCACAGCAATGACAGCAAAAGCCTTTGCCACAGCAATGACAGCAAAAGCCTTTGCCACAGCAATGGCAGCAAGTGAACAGGTCAAGTTCTCCAGTGATAGAATGATTTTCATTGGTAAATTTTACAAATTTCATACTATAAAGAGTTATAAATTTCATAGAGCAGCAAGAAATTACAGACAGGTCTACATCTACAGCTTACTGAGCTAAAGGCTGTGTACATTACTGTGTGTGGCACATTCCCATCAACGAGAAGTCATTATCAGTGTTTATGTCCAAGATGCTGTGATTCATTTTATGCATTTATGATTCATATTCTCTGGAGGATTTTTTATTTATCATGCTATAACTGTAGTATGTGATCAGGCATTTAGGTTACGGTAATCAGTTCATATCTCTTCCATTTAAAGGGAACCTGACATGTCCAGAAACACTGCTTAGTTGCAGATATAGGGTTAATCTCTAGGTAAATAGCATGTACACCCCATGTAGCTGTATTACTGGAGAAGCGGCTACGGGGAGAAAATTAAGTCATATTCTCCCTGCAGCCACGAGCTCCCAGACATAGGAGTGGTGCAGGGAGCAGTTACCGCCACAGTGAGCGTGCCGCGATCACTTCCTAGCACATTGATTGACAGCCTGTTCTGCACACACATTGCACACACAAGCTGCAGAGCCAGCTGTCAATCAAAGTGCTGGGGAGTGACTACTGCACTCTCACACCACCCTGATGGCTGGAAGTGAGCAGCTGCAAGGAGAATATAACTTCATTTTTTGGACATGACAGGTTCCCTTTAATATTATGTATACTACAGAGCTGAAAAAATTGAGGGGCCAGTGCCTTGATAAATAATAAAAGGGGTTATAAGTGTGCTCGCAAAACAAATGAACAGATATGCATGTTTTGAAACTCCATACAGATCTGCTCCTCTGTCCCAGTGCTGCAAGATAACCGTGCCAATCACTGAGCCACCATGCTGCTCTTATGTGCTATTTCATGGTAGCTTCTCATAAGGCAAGGATGTGAAATCCCTCCTTTCAAGGGAATCTGTCAGCAGGGTTTTGCTATGGAATATGAGAGCAGCATAATGTAAGGATAGAGACAAGTGATGTGTTACTTACTGGGCTGCTTGATGCCGTTTAATACAATCCTTGTTTTCTCTGCAATAGATGCAGCAGAGCTCTGAATGCTGAGCTGTGTATAACCCCACACACACACCCCTATTGGCAGATAACTGCCAATCAGTGGTGGGGGTGGGGTTGCACAGATTAGCTGGACTGTCTGGCACCTGACACCTAGTCCTGCAGTGATAATCTCCTGCTGATAAAACACTAATTGCATTGAAACAAAATCACAGTTGAATAAGTGACACATTCCTGGAATTAGGATCTCTATCCCTCCATGGGACATTAATTCATCATGTGTGTAAAATCACTAAAAAAAAGTTTGGTTATTACAGGGGTTCTCAAGGACTTTGAAGGTGATGGCCTGTTCTCAGAAAAGGTCAATATTAGATCGTCAGAAGTCTGACACCTGGCACCCCGCCGATCAGCTCTGAACATTGAGCCAAAACACCATAGCTCCATTCACCGTGTAGTGGCCGTTCTCAGGTGCTGCAGCTCAGATCGCATTCACTTCAATAAGAACTAAGCTGTTATGAAAAGGTCACCGAGGAGGAGAGCAGGATCAGGCTAAGCCACCAGAAAACCAGAGAGGTTGGTAACTAAGCAGATTGCAGACCCCTGATCCTATCCACACAACTAGCAGCAGCCGTGGAGCGTACCTACGATGCCCTAGATGCCTCGGCACAGCCAGAGAGCTAACTCAGCCTAAAGCAAGAAAGGTGAAGTCTAAACTGCCCCGGAGCAGACCCCAAAGGAATAGATAGCCCCCAAACATATATTGTCGGTGAGACAAGATGAAAACACAAATGCAGGCAGAAAAATTGAGCAAATGATGGGGCCCAAACTGACTAGACAGGACAGGAAAGGAGAGACACTGTCTGCAATCACTCAAAAAACCCTGAAAAATCCAACACGTCTGATGCACAAAAACGCTAAAGTCACACGACTTTGCCCCCACTATATCAGCATGGTATATACTGAAAGCAAAGCAAAAAGAGACCAATATAACAGGGGATGGAACAAACTGACACAAGCAGTAACATATGGGCGGTGATCCAGCACAGCCCCAGCAGGAGCAAGCTGACCCGCACAAAGCAGAGATAGACAAAACCAGATCAAATGCAAAAAGATTAGCAAATGAACCACTTAGCTGAACCATGCAGGAACAGAGCAGGAGACATCAGACCTTAGAAGGTACAGGAAGAAAGTCACCAGCAGGGATTGAAGGAAGTCAGCTGTCTTAAATACTCCAGTCAGAAACCCCAGATCTCCAATCATCATTATCATTATCAGGTGGCAAGCCTCTGTCAGTCTGACCAGCTCCACTACCTCCAGTAACCACCAGAGGGAACCCAGAAAGAGAACTCGCAACACCTCTGTCAATCTGACTAGCTCCACTACCTTCAGCAACCACCAGAGGGAGCCCAGAAAGAGAATTCACAACACTAAGCTGCAACACCAAGAATGGCCACGACACAGTGTAAGGAGCTGTGCTGTTCTGTCTCGGGTCAGGAGGAGATAACAGCTTATCGGTGGATGTGACGGGTGTCAGACCCTCACCATTCTGATATTGATTACTGATTACCTAAAATAGGTCAATAATAGGTAAGGTGAAAGAAGACACCAACTTTACTGGGTTTTGTCCAAAAATATCTTGACATTTCTTCCTGCAAAAATTGCCATTGCTATCCACAGATTATTTGCTTGAGCTGCAATACCAGAGACGGCCCATGAACAAGAGAGGCGCTGTTTCGAGTTAAAGAGAAAAGATCCATTTTTCCTAATGCAAAAATCCAGAATTATCAATTATGTTAAATTGCAACATTTGGAAATCTTTCCCGTGAAGATGTAGCTGCTTTTAACTTTTCACAAAAAAAAGAGTGAATCAGTTCTGGGTTTGAAGCCCTTGTTTAGGTGTGATTACTTCTGCAGTCCGCCTTCACGTGCATCTACATCACAGATGTTTCTTTCCTAATAACATTTCCCGGGAACAATGTGACCTTTTCGGAGGCTCTCCTATCATAGTCTCTCGTCTTTATTACTTCTTTCTCCTAGGTCTCCGGGCCTCCATGCTTCATACCGTGGAGTCTATCTCAAATAAAGCTTCAGGTAGAGAATACAATTGTGTCTTCAGATACAGGTTTTCCTTTACTAGTAGTGAAATCTCTCTTATGCCGACTGATAAACTTCAGCGCCTCGACTGCATTCAATATTTATCAATTATTTTATGACGTTTTAAAGGTGGATTTTTTAGGACTTTTTGACGGTAGATTGATGGAAAAAAATCCGATAGAATGCAGTTTCCCGGATGTGTGATACCGGTTGACCGCCGAAGTTCATCATCTTCATCATTGTGATGTCTATTCGTGGGCATCACACAGCGCAAGTAGCAGCTGATAGCCCAAGGGGTGCTGGCGCTATTCTTAAATTTAGAATATCATATAAGTGTAACTCCATAATAATCAGAAATCAAACAAAATGTATATAAATAATAAATATGTTATTGAGGCACATGACTATACAATAAAACGAAAAATTAAACGTTAAGAATGAAAATCAAGATACAATGAAAGCAAGAGGAGGCTGATGAGAGACACAAAATAATGAAAATAAGACAATACAAGAGGTAGTCACCGGATGGCAGAACACTACCAAACAATGATGAGAACAGGTACGTATTTGTATAGATGTACAGTATATAAAGTTAATTATGACTCATTTCTGAAAGTTACATCTACAGAAATTTGCTGCAATGAACACAAATAGTGCAATGTAATACAGAAAATTAAATCAGTAGTACCCAAAAATAAAAGTAGAATATGTCGCCACATTGACCTCCACTAGAGATGAGCGAACCTTTCGTCGTTTAGTTTGGCAACTTTTTGCAATTTTTCGCCATTTTGTTCGAAAAATGATTGAATGTCAAATGCCACACCTCGACTCCCCTCCCGCACCTTTTTTGGTCCATGAGTGCAGATCTGATTTGCTGTCATGCACCCTTGACAGCCGCGGGTGGAATTATGATCCATCTGCGGCTGTTGACATGTTAAATGCCGATGTTGAGTTCTGACAGTGGCACTTACCATGCACGCACCGGAAGCACGTCCCAAACCACGCCCATCGGTGCTCCTGTCACATAACTGCAGGGCTGCCGGAGACCCCTGTGGTTCTCATTGCCAGCCTTCCATAAGACAAAGTGATCTTGCAGTTGAGACAAGAGGCAACGGCTGATGCAGCCTGCAGCCACCACAGAAAAGGCACATCTATTAGACATGACAAATCTGGTGCCTTTCCTGGCACTTCCCACTTGCCCTGATGCATTATCAAGTGGGGTAATAGGGGGTTGATGTCACCTTTGTGTTATCAGGTGACATCAATCACCGAGGTTGGTAATGGAGAGGCATCAATAAGACGCCCCATTACTAACCCCATAGTCATATTGCATAAAAAAAACACAATGATTTGGAAAACTGCTGCATTTTTGCAAACGGCGGCATGTCACTTCTTCCTGCTTTTTTTCATCCATAGAAAACGATGGGTAAGTGCAAAAATGCAGCAAAAAATGCAGGTATCAGGTTTTGATGAGTTTTTGGTACAAAAAACCTAAGGAAGTTACATCCTGTTTTTTTTGAGGGGCGTTAAACTTTATCAACACGCACATAAGACGATAAAAACGCTGCCAAAAAAACCACAGCAAGACTCAGCATAACCTGTTTTTTTGTAAGTAGCTTTTCTACTGCCAAGAGAGCAAGCCTGGGGGGAAAAAACTGCAGCAAAAACGCAAAGTGTGGACATAGCCTATTTTGTCTAACAACAAAAAAAGTTCTCATGCCCCCATGTCAAATGATTGGGAAATAAAATAAAGTTATGGCTCTTGGAAGAAAGTAAAAAAAAAAAAAAAAAAACGAAAGTGCAAAAAATAAAAAATGGTTGCAGCGGGAATAGGGACCAGCTTGGTGGTCTCTTTATGCAGAAACTTTACTTCTTGAAGAAACCTGACATGTTTTCTAATCTTACACAACCATATTAAAAATTGAGTTAAAAAAAAAAATCCTGGGAACAGATTGCGGTGAATCTTCTACATAGCAAATAGAAGTTCTTAATGTTTCTTTTTAAGTACTAAACCACATTGTGTAGTTAACAAACGAGGCATATAGCTGTCACCTAAACGTAACGTACGGCGTACAGCGGGCTCACAAGCCCGTTCTCCTGCGTACATTAAACTCCAGGATTTTAGAAAACCTATATTTTTTTCACAGTCCTAAATTTGATCACCAAGATGTTAAAATTGTTCCTTCCTGACTTGGTGATAAATGTGTAGTATAGGCATGGGATCGGCAAAAACTATTCTGTAGGATTGGAATATGTTAAGATTTCTGCATATAACAGCCCAAAATTCTGGAGGCGAAGCTACAGGGATGCAGAAGTTGCAGTTTTACCTGCGCCCTGGTGCCTGAGGGGGTCTCTGACAAATTAGAGAACAACATATAAATAGCTCATGATAATGCAAGGACAGGGATGTAGATTTTGAACGGTGATCCAAAAGCTTCAACTTCCAACTATTACACGTACTCTTGCTGCCTACATAGTTATCCTTGATGCGACTGAACATCTCCCTTTAATTAAAGTGGACCTTTCAGTGGATTTTTTTCATTTAAACTGTGTTCCCCCTCCAGTTGTTTCTGTGCCACTGATTCCGGAACAGTTTTTCTTTTTCTTCTACTCCCCTCCGTTCAAAAGTTATAACCCCAGAAAATAAAGGTGCAAAGTTTACCTTATAACCAACTGGGCGTGTACCACAGAACTTCTCTGTGGGTGTGGCCATGTTTTGATTGGCCGGCATCAAAGGAGAAAATGCAAACGCCCCCCCAAAGAACTTTTGTAATATACTATTATAAATTATTACCAACGGGGTCACAACTGTATGAATGGAGGGGCACAGAAGAAAAAGGAAAAATGTTCCAGAATCAGTAGAGCAGAAATTGGAGGAGGGACTATGGTAGACTAAAAAAAAAAAAATCTTGTGAAATTTCCTCTAATATTAAAACTAAAAAGGGGTAGAAATATGGCCCCAAGCTTTGGGGCCCTGACGCAAAAAAATTTACCTAACAAGTGACATAGGTCACATCTACCAATTTTTAGTGATCGATGTCTAAGAGACTGCTGATGGAAATTTTTTCTCTCGAGACCACTCCCAGCTTTCCAGTTTCCTCTACACCCATTCTGTGCTCCGTTACTCGTCCACTGGAGATGCATTTGGACATGGGGGCTCCTGGTGATGGAGCATTTCAGAGTGACACACAAAAAACTTCCTGTAACAGCTGCTTTCGGCGGGGCCCGTGAAATTTGCCAAATTTTCCAGACTTTGAACCTATCCCAAAGTGCTCGATCTCACATGGTTGATAGGACATTCTCATTTGGTGCTGGTACAGGGTTGGATAAGCCCTCCTTCTATTAGTAGGAGGTTATCACAACCTCACCATTGGTATAAACAAAATCTTGATCTGGATAAATGGAAAATGGATAATATTTGGATGTACGGTCCATTACTTTTTTCCCCTACAGGATAAGGATGTGTATGCCATTGGAAACGTTTCCTATTCTTTCAATGGATATAAAATGAAAAATAAACCAGCTTTGCAATAGGTTTTAGTGAAAAATGGCCTTCTGTCTTGTTTCTCCAGCTTCTATTCAGACTAACAGACTAGAGATGAGCGACTTTGCCTTTTTTAGGGTCGAGTCGGATTTCATGAAACACGACTTTCTCAAAAGTCGAGTCGAACGAAATCAGCCGACTATAGGGAAAAGTCGGGAAACACAAAACCCAATGCAAGTCAATGGGAAGAAAAGTCGGCAGTGAGCGGAGGACTGTAAACACACCTGGCATGAATTTTAACCCTAGAGTCGGCGAAATCTCTCTCTCTCTCTTCTCCCTCTCCCTCTCTCTCTCTCCCACTCCAGCTACGCTCCCGCTACGCTACGCTCCACTTCTCTCATTGGCTGAAAAAAATCACGTGCAAGCATTCGGCGAAACCCGACTTTGGCGCTTTGGACGCCGACCGCATGGCCAACTTCACACTGTGGTCGGCGACTTTTGAATCTGACCGACCTGTTTCGCTCAACTCTATAACAGACAGCTTGTATGAACTCATTCATCCTCAATTGGTTTAATGATTGTTGTGCATGTGTGAACTCATCATCCAAGGGCTGCTGAATTACATGACTGGACGCAAACTCATCTCCCCATGGCATTAGTCTCTTTGTATATGTCTGAGCTCATTATTAGAGATGGGCAAATTCAAACAGTAAAATTCGGGGTCTGTACCGCACACCTACTGTTCGGGCACGAACCCTAAACACAGACTTGTTCAGGAGGTCCATGTTACTGTTCAGATTCGCCACCCCAAGGAACAGGTGACTCCCACGCTGTCATCCAGCGTCGGACTGGCGCACCAGAGAACCGGAGGATTCTCCGGTGGGCCCTGGCACCTGCTGGCATACAGGGCCAGCCGTTGCCTAGGGCCCCCGCTGCTCCAGGGGCCCCCAGCCAGTGGTGTGTCGCACACCATGCACTTGCTATGGGGGCCCCTGCCAGCGGAGCAGCAGCAGGTGACGGGAGGCAGGAGCCCCTGTCCCCGCTGCTAAAGAGAAATGAATATCATTTCACAGTCTCCACCCCCAGAGGCCCCGCCCCCAGCCCAGTAAGCCGCTCTGCATCTGTAAATCAGGGCCGGCGCCGCCCTCAGTCCTCTCTGCTCCTGACTCACAGCCAGTGCGCGATGACGTCACTACATCGCACACCCGCTGTGTGTCTGGCAGAGGGGGCAGCTGCCGGAATCAGCGTGGGAGCGAGGAGGAGAGGTGAGTATTGTGGTTTGTTTTTTTATATCTCTATCTCTCTGTCTCTCTCTCTATCTATCTACATATCTATCTCTATATCTATCTACAGTGGGGAAAAAAAGTATTTAGTCAGTCAGCAATAGTGCAAGTTCCACCACTTAAAAAGATGAGAGACGTCTGTAATTTACATCATAGGTAGACCTCAACTATGGGAGACAAACTGAGAAAAAAAAATCCAGAAAATCACATTGTCTGTTTTTTTTAATTTTATTTGCATATTATGGTGGAAAATAAGTATTTGGTCAGAAACAAGCAATCAAGATTTCTGGCTCTCACAGACCTGTAACTTCTTCTTTAAGAGTCTCCTCTTTCCTCCACTTATTACCTGTAGTAATGGCACCTGTTTAAACTTGTTATCAGTATAAAAAGACACCTGTGCACACCCTCAAACAGTCTGACTCCAAACTCCACTATGGTGAAGACCAAAGAGCTGTCAAAGGACACCAGAAACAAAATTGTAGCCCTGCACCAGGCTGGGAAGACTGAATCTGCAATAGCCAACCAGCTTGGAGTGAAGAAATCAACTGTGGGAGCAATAATTAGAAAATGGAAGACATACAAGACCACTGATAATCTCCCTCGATCTGGTGCTCCACGCAAAATCCCACCCCGTGGGGTCAGAATGATCACAAGAACGGTGAGCAAAAATCCCAGAACCACGCGGGGGGACCTAGTGAATGAACTGCAGAGAGCTGGGACCAATGTAACAAGGCCTACCATAAGTAACACACTACGCCACCATGGACTCAGATCCTGCAGTGCCAGACGTGTCCCACTGCTTAAGCCTGTACATGTCCGGGCCCGTCTGAAGTTTGCTAGAGAGCATTTGGATGATCCAGACGAGTTTTGGGAGAATGTCCTATGGTCTGATGAAACCAAACTGGAACTGTTTGGTAGAAACACAACTTGTCGTGTTTGGAGGAAAAAGAATACTGAGTTGCATCCATCAAACACCATACCTACTGTAAAGCATGGTGGTGGAAACATCATGCTTTGGGGCTGTTTCTCTGCAAAGGGGCCAGGATGACTGATCCGGGTACATGAAAGAATGAATGGGTCCATGTATCGTGAGATTTTGAGTGCAAACCTCCTTCCATCAGTAAGGGCATTGAAGATGAAACGTGGCTGGGTCTTTCAACATGACAATGATCCAAAGCACACCGCCAGGGCAACGAAGGAGTGGCTTCATAAGAAGCATTTCAAGGTCCTGGAGTGGCCAAGCCAGTCTCCAGATCTCAACCCTATAGAAAACCTTTGGAGGGAGTTGAAAGTCCGTGTTGCCAAGCGAAAAGCCAAAAACATCACTGCTCTAGAGGAGATCTGCATGGAGGAATGGGCCAACATACCAACAACAGTGTGTGGCAACCTTGTGAAGACTTACAGAAAACGTTTGACCTCTGTCATTGCCAACAAAGGATATATCACAAAGTATTGAGATGAAATTTTGTTTCTGACCAAATACTTATTTTCCACCATAATATGCAAATAAAATGAAAAAAAAACCAGACAATGTGATTTTCTGGATTTTTTTTTTCTCAGTTTGTCTCTCATAGTTGAGGTCTACCTATGATGTAAATTACAGACGCCTCTCATCTTTTTAAGTGGTGGAACTTGCACTATTGCTGACTGACTAAATACTTTTTTGCCCCACTGTATCTCTATCTCTCTCTCTATATATATATCTCTATCTCTCTATTATCTATATCTATCTATCTATCTATCTATCTATCTATCTCTATCTGTCTATCTCTATATCTATCTATCTATCTATATCTATCTATCTTTCTCTATCTATCCCTCTATCTCTATTATCTATATCTATCCATCTCTATATCTATCTATTATCTCTATATCTATTATCTATCTATCTATCTCTATCTATTATCTATATCTATCTATCTCTCTATATATCTATCTATGTATCTATCCATTATCTATCTCTATATCTCTCTCTATATCTATCTATCTCTATATCTATCTCTCTCTATCTATCGCTCTATCTCTATATCTATCTTTCTATCTATATCTATCAATCTCTATATCTATCTATATCTATCTCTATATCTATCTCTATATCTCTCTGTATATCTATCTCTCTCTATCTCTATATCTATCTATATCTATCTATCTCTATATCTATCTCCATATCTATCTTTCTATCTATATCTAGCTATATCTATCTCTATATCTATCTATTTATTATCTCTATCTATCTCTATATCTATCTCTCTATCTCTATCTATCTCTATATCTCTCTATCTATATCTATCTCTATATCTATCTCTCTCTATATCCAACTCTATATCTATATCTATTTTTATCTATCTATCGCTTTATCTCTATATATATCTTTCTTTCTATATCTATCTAACTCTCTATCTATCTATCTATCTCTATATATCTATCTATCTCTATATCTATATATTATCTCTATATCTATCTATCTATCTATCTATCTATCTTTATATCTATCTATTATCTCTATATCTATCCCTATATCTATCTATTATCTCTATATACAGTGGGGAAAAAAAGTATTTAGTCAGTCAGCAATAGTGCAAGTTCCACCACTTAAAAAGATGAGAGGCGTCTGTAATTTACATCATAGGTAGACCTCAACTATGGGAGACAAACTGAGAAAAAAAAATCCAGAAAATCACATTGTCTGTTTTTTTTTCATTTTATTTGCATATTATGGTTGAAAATAAGTATTTGGTCAGAAACAAGCAATCAAGATTTCTGGCTCTCACAGACCTGTAACTTCTTCTTTAAGAGTCTCCTCTTTCCTCCACTCATTACCTGTAGTAATGGCACCTGTTTAAACTTGTTATCAGTATAAAAAGACACCTGTGCACACCCTCAAACAGTCTGACTCCAAACTCCACTATGGTGAAGACCAAAGAGCTGTCAAAGGACACCAGAAACAAAATTGTAGCCCTGCACCAGGCTGGGAAGACTGAATCTGCAATAGCCAACCAGCTTGGAGTGAAGAAATCAACTGTGGGAGCAATAATTAGAAAATGGAAGACATACAAGACCACTGATAATCTCCCTCGATCTGGTGCTCCACGCAAAATCCCACCCCGTGGGGTCAGAATGATCACAAGAACGGTGAGCAAAAATCCCAGAACCACGCGGGGGGACCTAGTGAATGAACTGCAGAGAGCTGGGACCAATGTAACAAGGCCTACCATAAGTAACACACTACGCCACCATGGACTCAGATCCTGCAGTGCCAGACGTGTCCCACTGCTTAAGCCTGTACATGTCCGGGCCCGTCTGAAGTTTGCTAGAGAGCATTTGGATGATCCAGAGGAGTTTTGGGAGAATGTCCTATGGTCTGATGAAACCAAACTGGAACTGATTGGTAGAAACACAACTTGTCGTGTTTGGAGGAAAAAGAATACTGAGTTGCATCCATCAAACACCATACCTACTGTAAAGCATGGTGGTGGAAACATCATGCTTTGGGGCTGTTTTTCTGCAAAGGGGCCAGGACGACTGATCCGGGTACATGAAAGAATGAATGGGGCCATGTATCGTGAGATTTTGAGTGCAAACCTCCTTCCATCAGCAAGGGCATTGAAGATGAAACGTGGCTGGGTCTTTCAACATGACAATGATCCAAAGCACACCGCCAGGGCAACGAAGGAGAGGCTTCGTAAGAAGCATTTCAAGGTCCTGGAGTGGCCTAGCCAGTCTCCAGATCTCAACCCTATAGAAAACCTTTGGAGGGAGTTGAAAGTCCGTGTTGCCAAGCGAAAAGCCAAAAACATCACTGCTCTAGAGGAGATCTGCATGGAGGAATGGGCCAACATACCAACAACAGTGTGTGGCAACCTTGTGAAGACTTACAGAAAACGTTTGACCTCTGTCATTGCCAACAAAGGATATATCACAAAGTATTGAGATGAAATTTTGTTTTTGACCAAATACTTATTTTCCACCATAATATGCAAATAAAATGAAAAAAAAAACAGACAATGTGATTTTCTGGATTTTTTTTTCTCAGTTTGTCTCTCATAGTTGAGGTCTACCTATGATGTAAATTACAGACGCCTCTCATCTTTTTAAGTGGTGGAACTTGCACTATTGCTGACTGACTAAATACTTTTTTTCCCCACTGTATCTATCTACTTCTATATCTATCTCTATATCTATTATCTCTATATCTATTATCTCTATATCTATCTCTATATCTATCTCTATCTATCGCTCTATCTCTATATCTATCTAACTATATCTATCTAACTCTATATCTATATATCTATGTAGTATTATACCCTATGAGAGGGCTATATTCTATGATATGGCTGTATTATATTCTATGAGGGGGCTGCATTATATTCTATGAGGGGGCTGCATTATATTCTATGAGGGGGCTGTATTATATTCTATGAGGGGGATGCATTATACTATATGAGGGGGCTGCTTTATATTCTATGAGGGGGATGCATTATACTATATGAGGGGGCTGCTTTATATTCTATGAGGGAGGCTACCCCAACTCCTGCTACATAATTAAGATTTGCAGTACCTTATATTATACCCTGATATTAGCTTTTTTTACCGCACAATTGGCAGTCTTGTATTTATCTCTATGTAGCTACATAGCGGGCCCTAAGAATGATTTTCTCTGGTGGGCCCAAGCTGTTCCAGTCCGACGCTGCTGTCATCTGTATTTAGACCGGAGTTATGGGAGTGACCATTCCCACCCAAGCTCTTCTGGTCGCTTCTTAAACCAGGTCCAAAATCAAATCCCACTAGAAACTTCTCACCAACCTATTCTTGCTGGAATGTTCATCTCTAGGATCTACATCACCCAGGCTAACCACATATCTATAATCCAGGACTTTACCAACTGCTGCTTTACAGTATGTCTGGACTTATTGCTCAATGGCTCCAGTACTATGTACGGACATGAACTCACCACACAGTGGGTCCACCACTTTATGCACATCTGAATGTACTGAACATTGGTTCTGGCGCTCTGTGTATATGGATGAGACATCATTATAGCTGTATAATTCACATATCACTGTGGGTTGCCCTCTGTGACAAGAGCACAGTGGATTTGCCTGTGGAATTTTCTGCGCAGATTCTTCCTCTCTTGGCAGAAAATGCAGATAAAAATCCGTGCGGATTTGATGCATTTTTGGTGTGGATTTTCATGCTTTTTTTTCATGCGTATTTGTGTGCGTTTTTGTAAGCTAAATAAAGATCTATTTTTTAACAAAAAAAATTGTGATGTTATTTCTTTGTCCAACCTCTTCTTTTTCATTCTCCATTGAAGACCATAATATCATCACATACCATGTTCAAATATAATGTTTACACACACAAAACAAATATAAGTGAATATCTATAGATAGATACAGTAGATCGATAGATATATTGATAGATAGACATAGGTAGATAGATATCTATCTATAGATCTATCTATAAAAATATCTACAGATATATAGATAGATATATCTATAGATAGAAAAAATCTGCGTTAGGTCAGGGTCACACTTGCGAGAAACTCGCAAGAGTCTTGCACCTCAATACCTGGCACTGCCGCCGGCACTCGGAACTGGAGCGTTCAGCTGCATAGAAATACATGTAGCCGTGCACTCCGGACCTGAGTGCCTGCGGCAGTGACGGGTATTGAGGTGCGAGACTCGTTCGAGTTTCTCGCAAGTGTGACCCTGGCCTTAAATGCAATATCTGTTTAATTTAAAAAAGGGGAAAAAAAAATTGCTTGGGCTCTCGCGCAATTTTCAAAACCAGAGAGGAAAAGCCAGTGATTGGGGGCAGATGTATAAAGCCTGGGAAGGGGGTAATACCCATGGATCTTCCCAGGCTATTAATATCAGCTCACAGCTGTATAATTAGTCTTTACAGGCTATTAAAATAGGGGAGCCCCCCCAAAAAAAATGACGTGGGGTCCCTCTATAATTTATAGCCAGAAAAGGCTATGCAGACAGCTGCGGGCTGATATTAATAGCCTAGGATGGGGCCATAGATATTGGCCCCCCCGGCTATAAACACCAGCTCATATCCGCCCCAGAAATGGCGCATAACTACGGTACGCCAATTCTGGCACTTAGCCTCTCTCTTCCCACTGCCCTGTAGAGGTGGTATATGGGGTAATAGTTGGGGGGTTGATGTCACCTTTGTATTATAAGGTGACATCAAGCCCGTCTTAGTAATGGAGAGGCATCAATAAGATACCTATCCATTACTAATCCTAGCGTTGTTAAGGGGTTAAATAAAGACACAGCCAGAATTAAGTATTTTAATGAAATAATACACTACACAGTTTCCAATCTTTATTGCCCGCCTAATTCTTGCAACGCCCTCGATCACCTGTAAAAAAAATAAAATAATAAACCAACACAAATTCTCAATGTCCTGATGTAATCCATTAATAATGAGTGTCCCATGACGATCTACCCTATAAAGCAGTCACATCAGGAGATGTGACCGCTCTACAGGGCCTCCAATGACACACTGACAGGAGATAATGGCTCCTGCAGTGTTATCACTGAAAGTCCACTGGAGTTCATGCTCTCACTTTACGGTACTGCTGCTTGAGGTATTTTCCCATGCAGTGGGGCCGCAAGTGACAGCATGAACTCAGGTGACCTCTGAAGGCAGAGTGATCCACTGCAGGAGGATACCTTCTGTCATTGTATCACCGGAGGCCCCTGGAGAGCGGTCATATCTCCTGATGTGACAGCTCTACAGGGGGGATCATCGAGGGACAATCGTTATTAAATGGATTATGTCATAACAGGGAGTATACTGTTGGTTTATTATTTTATTTTTTTGCAGGCAATTGAGGGCGTCGGGGATTAGCTGTATGGTGAGTATGTGTACTGTATATGTGTATATGCTTTTCTTTACTATTCAACACACACTCAGCCGCGCAGACACCCGAACACACACACACTGACACCCGCACACATTCACACATAGTCTCCGCCCACACACTCTTCCTCCCTATCTGCAGCCTTTCTCAAACGCAACTCCGCCGCAAAACCACAGATCTTTTTAAATCTGTGGTTTTGCTGTGGATTTGACTCACTCAATGGAAGTCAATGGGTGCAGAAATGCTGCAGATCCGCAAAAAGAATTGACACGCTGTGGACAATGTGCGTATTTTTCCGCAGCATGTGAACAACAATTCTGAATTTCCCATTGACTTACATTGGTTGTGCACTACACTGCGGATTTGATGCAATTCAGTGTGTCCAAAAACGCTGCAGATCCGCATCAAAATCCGCAATGTGTGCACACACCCTTATAGGACGACAAAAGCATCTTCTTTTGTTCTACACTGCTGTTTATTTCATCTGCCGAAACCCTGACCAACATCTTTTAAAGTCGGTCACATAACAGAACACGTAAGTAGTTGTCTGCACTTTTATTATCGCCCCTTCGCAATAACCTTCTGTTTTCAGTACAGCGACCTTTTAACTTGACTTCACAGTTATGGTGATCGATCGGAAAGGCTGTTGTACACACGCGGGAGGGTGATAATTATGTTGAATCATTTCCCTTTAATTCTCTATAATATTTCCTGTGGCTTTAGCGCTGATCAGAATACTTTGATCCGAAGCATGTCAATCCCCATAGCCCTCTGCAATTCTCTCATTGACAATATGGTTGAGTGGAGCTGACCATCTGCTCTGGTTGTCATTGCTGGGAATAACGTTCCTCCTGAGACAAGGCTGGAGGAGCGAGCATTTTATTTGTGCCAGGTTCCAATTTCACATTCCAGCTTTGCACAGAAACAAATATTAATTTTTATGGTTCATTCCCTTCGTCTGCCCCTTGGATCCTCAGCCAAACGGCTTGTGCCGGGAATGACCTCACTAGCATGGTGTAGAGCAAACACAAAAGACCCAGATTTTGTCCAGAGCTTTCAATCTGGAAGTTGTTTGCAGAAAGAATATTTCTTATATTTTCTGACACATAGAGCTCAGCACGATTCCACACAAAGACCTCTGAAAATCATCAAAGCGTTAAAAAATATCAAGGATCTTTTTCATACCCAGGAAGCCATCTAGGCAGAACATTTTCATCACTGACTCCCGGTTGGAATAAAGTAGCTTGGACTATAACTTTCAACTTTTTAAGATGCTATAGACGGAATATGCAAAAAAAGGTGTCAGCCACCATATAGTATCCTCAGTGTCAACCTCAACACCACAAGTGTCAATACAAATGTCCATCACATTGACAGCCATAACACCACCGACCACCAAAAAGTACTAGACTTTCTCCTAAACATAACTGGAAGTTTCTGGTCACCAATGCAAACCCGTAACAGTAGTCTTTCATTTTACACACAAATATGTAGACCTCTTAGGCTACCTGGACTGCCAATTGCCAAATGTGATAGTCACGTCTCCACATTATATAGTTCTACTCCAGGAAAATGCATTTACACACGTCACAAAAAGAGAAGACACAACATGATATTCCACAACAAAGTAAGAAGAAATCTAATATCAATATGGAGGGCTAATAAACCATGGAATGTCAAAGCATAGAGCACATAAACTCACTTATTTCATAATACAAGAAAAATTAACACAGTGACGACAGAGAACATGGGGCAACTCATAAAGTCCCATGGATTCCAGGACAACCTTGATGATGATGACACTCAGATCTGCCTCTCTGGCCCAGACGCCTCCTTCCTGCTGTCCAGAATCCCGGAGTGTCTATCAGCCATATCCTCCTTCTTCTCCTCTCGCTTCCTCAAACTCAGTGTGGATAAATCTGTACTCATCATATTTCCCCCATCTCACAGATCTTCCTTACCTGACATATCTATCACAATTAACGACATCATGTTTTCCCCTGTACCAAAAGTCCGCTGCCTCGGAGTAACTCTTGACTCTGCCCTGTCCTTCAAACCGCACATCCAAGCTCTATCTACCTCCTGTCGCCTCCAAGCTCAAAAATATCTCCAGAATCCATTCCTTAATCAACCCTCAATCTACTAAAATGCTTGTGCATGCCCTCATCATCTCCCACCTCGGCTACTGCAACATCCTTTTCTGTGGCCTCCCTGCTAACACCCTCGCACCTCTCCAGTCCATCCTTAACTCTGCTGCCCGACTAATTCATCTCTCTCCTCGCTACTCCTCCACTTCTCACCTTTGCAATTCTCTTCACTGACTCCCATTCCCTCAGTGTATCCAGATCAAATTACTAATACTGACCTACAAAGCCATCTACAACCTGTCTCCTCCATACATCTCTGAACTAATCTCCTGATACCTTCCCTCACATAATCTCCGGTCCTCCCAAGACCACCTTCTCTCCTCCACACTTATTCGCTCCTCACCCAACCGCCTCCAAGACTTCTTCCGTATATCCCCCATCCTCTGGAATTCTTTGCCCCAACAAGTCCAACTATCAACCACATTCGGATCCTTTAGACGGAAACTGAAAACCCACTTCTTCAGGAAAGCTTACAGCCTGCAATGACCCCACTGCCTCCTCACCACTACCGGAGCTACTGCCTCAACCAACACCGGAGCTGCTGCAACCCCCCAACCTACTGTCTCCTTCCCCACCATCCTATAGCATGTAAGCCTGAAAGGGCATGGTAATCTCCCCCTGTATCAGTCTGTGATCGTTTGTTTACTGTAAGTGATATTTGTAATTTGTATGTAACCTCTTCTCATGTACAGCACCATGGAATCAACGGTGCTATATAAATAAATAATAATAATAAACACAGTGACATCATAGTACAGGGATAATAAACTCACTTATGTCATAATACAAGAAAAATGAACACAGTGATGACAGAGAACAGGGATGATAAACACAGTGATGTCACAGCGCAGGGATAATAAACACAGAGATGTCACAGTGCAGGGATAATAAAGACAGCAATGTCACAGTACAAGGATAAAAAACACAGTGATGTCACAGTACAGGGATAGTAAACACAGTGATGTCACAGTACAAGGATAAAAAACACAAGAATGCCACAGTACAGAGATAATAAACAGTGATGTCACAGTACAGGGATAATAAACACAGTGATGTCACAGTACATGGATAATAAACACAGTGATGTCACAGTACAGAGATAATAATCACAGTGATGGCACAGTACAGAGATAAGAAATATAGTGATGTCACAGTCCAGGGATAATAGACACAGTGATGACAGAGAACAGGGATAATAAACACAGTGATGTCACAGTACAGGGATAATAATTACAGTGATGTCACAGTACAGAGATAATAAACACAGCGATGTCACAGTACAGAGATAATAAACACAGCGATGTCACAGTTCAGGGATAATAAACACAGTGATGTTTCAGTACAGGGACAATACACACAGTGATGACAGAGAACAGGGATAATAAACACAATGATGGCACTGTACAGGGATAGTAAAGACAGTGATGTCACAGTACAGGGATAATAATTACAGTGATGTCACAGTACAGAGATAATAAACACAGCGATGTCACAGTCCAGGGATAATAAACACAGTGATGTCACAATACAGGGATAATAAACACAGTGATGTCACAGAACAGAAATAATAAACACAGTGATGTCAAAGTACAGGGATAATACACACTGTGATGTCACACTACAGTGATAATAAACACAGTGATGTCACAGTACAGAGATAATACACACAGTAATGACAGAGAACAGGGATAATAAACTCAGTGATGTCACAGTACAGGAATAATAAACATAGTGTTGTCACAGTACAGGGATAATAAACAGCGAAGTGACAGTCCAGGGATAATACACACAGTGATGTCACAGTACAGGGACAATAAACACAGTAATGTCACAGTACAGGGATAATAAACACAGTGATGGCACAGTACAGGGATAGTAATAAACAGTGATATCACTGTCCAGGGATAATACACACAGTGATGTCACAGAACAGAAATAGTAAACAGTGATGACACAGAACAGGGATAATACAGGCAGTGATGACACAGAACAGGGATAATAAACACAGTGATGTCAAAGTACAGGGACAATACACACAGTGATGTCACAGTACAGGGATAATAAACACAGTGATGGCATGGTACAGAGATAGTAAACAGTGATGTCACTGTCCAGGGATAATACACACAATGATGTCACAGTACAGGGATAATAAACATAGTAATGTCAAAGAACAGAAATAATAAACAGAGTGATGTCACAGGACAGGGATAATACACACAGTGATGTCACACTACAGTGATAATAAACACAGTGATGTCACAGTACAGAGATAAATATAGTGATGTCACAGTCCAGGGATAATACGCACTGTGATGACAGAGAACAGGGATAATAAACTCAGTGATGTCACAGTACAGGGATAATAAACATAGCGATGTCACAGTACAGGGATAATAAACACAGTGATGTCACAGGACAGGGATAATAAAGACAGTGATGTCACAGTACAGGGATAATAATTACAGTGATGTCACAGTACAGAGATAATAAACGCAGCGATGTCACAGTACAGGGATAATAAACACAGTGATGGCACAGTATAGGGATAGTAAACAGTGATATCACTGTCCAGGGATAATACACACAGTGATGTCACAGAACAGAAATAATAAACACAGTGATGTCAAAGTACAGGGATAATACACACAGTGATGTCACACTACAGTGATAATAAACACAGTGATGTCACAGAACAGAGATAATAAATATAGTGATGTCACAGTCCAGGGATAATACACACCGTGATGACAGAGAACAGGGATAATAAACACAGTGATGTCAAAGTACAGGGACAATACACACAGTGATGTCACAGTACAGGGATAATAAACACAGTGATGGCACAGTACAGAGATAGTAAACAGTGATGTCACCGTCCAGGGATAATACACACAATGATGTCACAGTACAGGGATAATAAACACAGTGATGTCACAGAACAGAAATAATAAACTTTGTGATCTCAAAGTACAGGGATAATACACACAGTGATGTCACACTACAGTGATAATAAACACAGTGATGTCACAGTACAGAGATAATAAATATAGTGATGTCACAGTCCAGGGATAATACACACCGTGATGACAGAGAACAGAGATTATAAACATAGTGATGTCACAGTACAAGGATAAAAAACACAGGAATGCCACAGTACAGAGATAATAAACAGTGATGTCACAGTACAGGGATAATAAACACAGTGATGTCACAGTACATGGATAATAAACACAGTGATGTCACAGTACAGAGATAATAAACACAGTGATGGCACAGTACAGAGATAAGAAATATAGTGATGTCACAGTCCAGGGATAATAGACACAGTGATGACAGAGAACAGGGATAATAAACACAGTGATGTCACAGTACAGGGATAATAATTACAGTGATGTCACAGTACAGAGATAATAAACACAGCGATGTCACAGTACAGAGATAATAAACACAGCGATGTCACAGTTCAGGGATAATAAACACAGTGATGTTTCAGTACAGGGACAATACACACAGTGATGTCAGAGAACAGGGATAATAAACACAATGATGGCACTGTACAGGGATAATAAAGACAGTGATGTCACAGTACAGGGATAATAATTACAGTGATGTCACAGTACAGAGATAATAAACACAGCGATGTCACAGTCCAGGGATAATAAACACAGTGATGTCACAATACAGGGATAATAAACACAGTGATGTCACAGAACAGAAATAATAAACACAGTGATGTCAAAGTACAGGGATAATACACACTGTGATGTCACACTACAGTGATAATAAACACAGTGATGTCACAGTACAGAGATAATACACACAGTAATGACAGAGAACAGGGATAATAAACTCAGTGATGTCACAGTACAGGAATAATAAACATAGTGTTGTCACAGTACAGGGATAATAAACAGCGAAGTGACAGTCCAGGGATAATACACACAGTGATGTCACAGTACAGGGACAATAAACACAGTAATGTCACAGTACAGGGATAATAAACACAGTGATGGCACAGTACAGGGATAGTAATAAACAGTGATATCACTGTCCAGGGATAATACACACAGTGATGTCACAGAACAGAAATAGTAAACAGTGATGACACAGAACAGGGATAATACAGGCAGTGATGACACAGAACAGGGATAATAAACACAGTGATGTCAAAGTACAGGGACAATACACACAGTGATGTCACAGTACAGGGATAATAAACACAGTGATGGCATGGTACAGAGATAGTAAACAGTGATGTCACTGTCCAGGGATAATACACACAATGATGTCACAGTACAGGGATAATAAACATAGTAATGTCAAAGAACAGAAATAATAAACAGAGTGATGTCACAGGACAGGGATAATACACAGTGATGTCACACTACAGTGATAATAAACACAGTGATGTCACAGTACAGAGATAAATATAGTGATGTCACAGTCCAGGGATAATACGCACTGTGATGACAGAGAACAGGGATAATAAACTCAGTGATGTCACAGTACAGGGATAATAAACATAGCGATGTCACAGTACAGGGATAATAAACACAGTGATGTCACAGGACAGGGATAATAAAGACAGTGATGTCACAGTACAGGGATAATAATTACAGTGATGTCACAGTACAGAGATAATAAACGCAGCGATGTCACAGTACAGGGATAATAAACACAGTGATGGCACAGTATAGGGATAGTAAACAGTGATATCACTGTCCAGGGATAATACACACAGTGATGTCACAGAACAGAAATAATAAACACAGTGATGTCAAAGTACAGGGATAATACACACAGTGATGTCACACTACAGTGATAATAAACACAGTGATGTCACAGAACAGAGATAATAAATATAGTGATGTCACAGTCCAGGGATAATACACACCGTGATGACAGAGAACAGGGATAATAAACACAGTGATGTCAAAGTACAGGGACAATACACACAGTGATGTCACAGTACAGGGATAATAAACACAGTGATGGCACAGTACAGAGATAGTAAACAGTGATGTCACCGTCCAGGGATAATACACACAATGATGTCACAGTACAGGGATAATAAACACAGTGATGTCACAGAACAGAAATAATAAACTTTGTGATCTCAAAGTACAGGGATAATACACACAGTGATGTCACACTACAGTGATAATAAACACAGTGATGTCACAGTACAGAGATAATAAATATAGTGATGTCACAGTCCAGGGATAATACACACCGTGATGACAGAGAACAGAGATAATAAACATAGTGATGTCACAGTACAGGGATAATAAACACAGTGATGTCACAGGACAGGGATAATAATTACAGTGATGTCACAGTACAGAGATAATAAACACAGCGATGTCACAGTCAAGGGATAATACACACAGTAATGTCACAGTACAGGGACAATAAACACAGTAATGTCACAGTACAGGGATAATAAACACAGTGATGGCACAGTACAGGGATAGTAAACAGTGATATCACTGTCCAGGGATAATACACACAGTGATGTCACAGAACAGAAATAGTAAACAGTGATGACACAGAACAGGGATAATACAGGCAGTGATGACACAGAACAAGGATAATAAACAGAGTGATGTCAAAGTACAGGGATAATAAACACAGTGATAATAAACACAGTGATGTCACAGAACAGGGATAATAAACAAAGTGTATACCATGACAAAGACCTTTATTGGTTGAAACGCGTTGGTTATACCAGGGATTCCATCCATCATGAGTACTACCTAGTGATGAACTTACATATTTTTTAATGATGTTTTGAATTAAATTGGAATTTTAACTTTTCTCAGTATACACGCTGGCGTTCTGTTCTTTTTTTTTTTTCTTCATTTTAAGCACAGTGATGTCACAAAACAGAAATAGTAAACACAGCAATTTCATAGTAAAGATAATAAAAACAGTGATGTCACAGAACAGAGATTAACAAGCTCAGTGATGTCACAGTACAGGGATAATACACACAGTGATGTCACAGTACAGGGATAATTCATACAATGACGTCACAGTATAGATACAATAAACACAGTGATGACACTATCAAAATTAACTGGACAAAATGTCAAAATGTGTAAGAGTCAAATTAACATGCACTTAATTTCTATGTACCTTTCCTGGAGGAACAACAGAGGAATAACATAATGCAGATTTGTCAGAAAAAAAGATGCTCTAGAACTGTTATTCCAAGTGAAATATGACCTATCATAGACATGTCGCGAGAGCTGAGTCCTCCTGAAAAGGGTTTCCTTTCTACTAGAAAACTTTTTTTTATGCCCCCTGAAGAACACCTTGGAATTTAAAGAAAAAATATAACCCAAAACTTATCAAATTATGGACCTTGATTTAATTTTCAAACTTTTGAAAATAAAAAGCCAATGCAAAAATCCAGAGCTCAGTGATATTTAAACTAGATTAGTGCCCATCTTGGCTTGCATACACAAACTATAAGGCAGAGAGAGGGAAGCAGCTGCACCTGCTGTCCTACCAGGCAGCGAACAATCATAGATCTACTCCTATTTAAATCAATAATTTGGTCATTTTTACTGCAGTCATATAAGCCAGAAAACACTTTCCCCGTCTGGCAATGATCACAATGCACAACTAGTAATTATCACTAATTATTGGTACTGCACATATGAGCCACCTAGCAGCATAGAGTAATTATCATCAGAAAATGTAAACCTTCTCAGAAAAAGTGAATAAACCAAAATTTTTTTTTGTGTATATTTTTTCCTCTATTTCTCTGAGGCCATAGGGGGAATTTTTTCTCAATGGAGATTAAGCAATTGTCTGAACGTGTGGAGCAGCTTACTGCTGAAGTGCGGGGAATTTCCATCTATCTTGCTCATTCACATGCTGATGAACCAAAGATCCCTACTCCTGATGTGTTTTTTGGGGATCGGTCTAAATTTCTGACTTTTAAGAATAATTGTAAATTATTTTTTGCCTTGAAGCCTAACTCATCGGGGAGCTCCGCGCAGCAGGTTAAAATTGTCATCTCTTTGCTGCTCGGCGATCCCCAGGATTGGGCGTTTTCTTTGAAACCTGATGATCCTAGTCTGACTAATGTGGACGCATTTTTTCAAGCCTTGGGGTTGTTGTATGATGAACCTAATGCTATTGATCAGGCTGAAAAGGCCCTGTTGGCATTGAGCCAGGGTCAGGATTCTGCAGAGTTGTACTGTCAAAAATTCCGAAAGTGGGCGGTCCTTACTACCTGGAATGATGGTGCCTTGGCAGCTCTTTTGGAAGGGTTAGTCAGAAACCGTAAAAGATACTATGGTGGGATTTCCTGTTCCCTCTGGTCTTGACGATTCTATGTCATTAGCCATTCAGGTCGATCGGCGTTTGCGTGAACGCAAAACTGCACGAGAGGTGTTGGCCACCTGTTGAACAAATGTCTGAACCTATGCAATGTGATAGAGTTTTGTCTAGGGCGCAACGCCAGAAGTTCAGAAGGCGTAATAAGCTGTGTTTTTTCTGTGAAGATGCCTCTCATATTATTTCTGTCTGCCCTAAACGAGAGAAACGTTTTGCACACACATTTGCTGTGGGTGGTGTTCAACCTAAGTTTCTTCTGGCAATTACTCTGATCTGCTCCCTGTCCACATTTTCCGCTAAGGCTTTTGTGGACTCGGGAGCGGCTCTGAACCTGATGGACTTGGATTTTGCTAAACGTTGTGGGTTTCCTATGACACCTCTGCGGACGCCTATCCCTTTGAGGGGTATTGATGCCACTCCTTTGGCGAAGAATAAACCTCAGTTTTGGACCCAGGTGGTAATGCGGGTTGCCCCAGATCATCAAGAAAATTGCAGATTTTTGGTGTTGCATAATTTGCATGATACCATCGTTCTGGGGTTTCCCTGGTTGCAAATCCATAATCCAGTTTCGGATTGGAAATCTGTGTCTGTGGTGAGTTGGGGTTGTCGGTGTGCCCTTAGTGACGCTCCTATTTTCTCCACCTCTCCCCAGTCGCATGATGTTCCTGATTATTTGGCGGACTTTTATGATGTATTTAGTGAGAATGAGTCTGCGTCTTTGCCTCATCATAGGAGTTATGACTGTGCAATTGAGCTGAGACCTGGGTGTAAATTTCCCAAGGATCGACTTTTCAATTTATCTGTACCCGAGCACGAGGCTATGCGATCCTATATTAAGGAGTCATTGGAGAAGGGTCATATTAGACCATCCTCTTCACCCTTAGGTGCTGGGTTTTTTTTTGTGGCCAAGAAAGATGGTTCATTAAGGCCTTGTATTGACTATCGTTCCCTCAACAAAATTACTGTTAAATATCAGTATCCATTACCCCTGATTTCTGATCTATTCTCCAGAGTTAAAGGTGCTTGCTGGTTTACCAAGCTTGACCTCAGGGGGGCGTATAATCTTATTCGCATTAAGCAGGGGGATGAATGGAAGATGGCATTTAATACTCCGGAGGGACATTTTGAGTACCTGGTGATGCCTTTTGGGCTCACTAATGCCCCTTCTGTCTTCCAGTGCTTCATGAATTATATTTTCCGAGACTTTGTGGATAAATTTTTGATCATCTATCTGGATGATATTTTGATCTTTTCCAAGGATTGGGACTCTCATGTGGAACATGTTCAGACTGTGTTCCGGATTTTGAGGGAGAATTCCCTGTATGTCAAGGGATCGAAATGCCTTTTTGGTGTACAGAGGATTTCATTTTTGGGATTTATTTTGTCTCCGTCAACTATTGAAATGGACCCGGCCAAGGTACATGCCATTTATGATTGGGTTCAGCCCACTTCTTTGAAGGCCCTCCAGAAGTTTTTGGGTTTTGCTAATTTTTATCGTAAATTTATAGCTAATTTTTCTCGTATTGCCAAACCATTGACTGATTTGACTAAGAAGGGGGCTTATGTGCTGAATTGGTCTCCGAAGGCTGTTTCTTCCTTTCAGGAGCTGAAGCGAAGGTTCACTTCTGCTCCGGTTTTGCGGCAACCTGATGTCTCACTCCCGTTTCAGATAGAGGTGGACGCTTCTGAGATTGGTGCAGGAGCCGTTTTGTCCCAAAAAGATCCTGTAACATCTAAAATGAATCCCTGTGCTTTCTTTTCCCTAAAGTTCTCCCCATCCGAACGTAACTATGATGTGGGGAATCGGGAACTGTTGGCCATGAAGTGGGCATTTGAGGAGTGGAGACATTGGTTGAAGGGAGCTAGACAACAAGTCGTGGTCCTTACTGACCACAAGAATTTGATTTACCTGGAGTCGGCCAAACGCTTGAATCCTAGCCAGGCTAGGTGGGCCTTGTTTTACACACGTTTTGATTTTGTGGTCTCTTTTCTTCCGGGCACTAAGACTGTCAAGGCAAACGCCCTCTCTAGGAGTTTCTTTGCTGATTCTCCTATTGTGACCAAGCCTGCTACCATCTTAGGTGAGGGGGTAGTTCTTTCTGCCATCTCGCCCGATTTGAGACGTGCTCTGGAAGAGTTTCAGGAGGACAAACCTGAGCGTTGTCCCATTGGAAAATTGTATGTTCCTGACCAGTGGAGGAAGAGAGTGATGTCTGAGGTTCATTGCTCCGCATTGACTGGTCATCCAGGTATTTTTGGTACTAAAGATTTGGTGAGTCGGTCTTTTTGGTGGCCCGCCTTGTCTCGTGATGTCAGGAATTTTGTGCAGTCCTGTGGGACTTGCTCCCGGTCTAAACCTTGTTCTCGCTCTAGTGGGTTGTTGATGCTTTTGCCGGTGCCCAGGAGGCCATGGACCCATATTTCAATGGATTTTATCTCTGATATGCCTGTCTCTCAGAGAATGACAGTTATTTGGGTGATTTGTGATAGATTATCTAAGATGGTCCATCTTGTACCACTCTCTAAGTTGCCATCTTCCTCAGAGTTGGTGCCCTTGTTTTTGCAACAGGTGGTTAGCTTGCACGGGATTCCTGAGAACATTGTATCTGACAGAGGAGTTCAGTTTGTTTCTAGATTTTGGAGGACTTTCTGTTCCAAGCTGGGAATTGAGTTGTCCTTCTCCTCTGCGTTTCACCCTCAGACCAATGGGCAGACGGAGAGAACAAACCAGACTTTGGAGTCGTATTTGAGATGTTTTATTTCTGCTGATCAGGATGATTGGGTTTCATTTTTGCCCTTGGCCGAATTTGCTTTAAATAATAGAGCTAGTTCTGCCACTTTGATGTCACCTTTTTTTTGTAACTTTGGGTTTCATCCTTGATTCTCTTCAGGGCAGGTGGAGTCTTCTGCCTGCCCAGGTGTTGACACTGTGGTGGAGAGAATGCACCAGATCTGGGACCAAGTGGTGGATAAGTTGTCTCTCTCCCAGGAAAAGGCCCAGCGGTTTTCCAACCGGCATAGGACCATTGGTCCCCGGTTTAAGGTGGGTGATATGGTTTGGTTGTCATCAAAGAATATCTCTATGAAGGTGGCTTCTCCAAAGTTTAAACCTAGATTTATTGGACCTTACAAGATTTTGGAGATTCTTAATCCGGTCTCTTTTCGATTGGCTCTTCCTGTTACATTCAAGATCCATAACGTGTTTCATAAGTCTCTGTTAAAGAGGTTTGTTGAGCCAGTAATTCCTGTGGTGGCACCTCCTGACCCTGTATTGGTTGAAGGTAATGTGGAATATGAGGTTGAGAAGATACTGGATTCTCGTCTGGCTAGACGGAGACTCCAGTATTTGGTTACATGGAAGGGTTATGGCCAGGAGGATAATTCTTGGGTCCCTGCATCTGATATTCATGCCGAAAGATTGGTTCGTGCTTTTCATCGGGCCCATCCTGATCGCCCTGGTGGCGTGGATGAGGGTTCGGTGACCCCTCCTCAAGGGGGAGGTACTGTTGTGAGTTCATTCTCCCCTTCACCTTTGATGTCTGATGAACTCCCTCTGCTGGTGAAGAGAGGTAGTGAAATTGATTGGGATGGGAAGAACCTGTCATCTGAACAGGCAGAGTGTGATTGGACATCTGGAATTTCTGAGTGGATATAAGGCAGCCGACGCCCTGCAGGGCTGCTGGTGATCCTTTCTGCTCTGAGCTCTTGCATCCAGTTTAGTTCCTGTCTACTAAAAGCTAAGTTTTTTGCCCTGCTATTATTCCATGAGATTTTTTCTGGTTTGCTTAGTGTTTGTGTTCAGCCAGTCCTGGTTGGGACTGGCTGAATTCCATTTTTGTCTCTGATCAGTTGATCTCTTTTGCTCTGTTTTCAGAATATACCTGAGTGCTGATATAGTGATTTTGAAGTCTAGCGACTTCAGGACCTTTTTCCCTATCAGACTGTTAGGACATTTTTGGTAGGGTTTTTTGCGGATTGCAGCCAGCATCTTTTCTGTCCTGTCCTATCTAGTTAGTTGGGCCCCATCGTTTGCTCAGCCTGTCTTTCTGTCTGTGTTTGTGTTTTCATCTGTTTTTCACCGACAATACATGTTGGGGGCTGTCTATTGCTTTGGGGTCTGCTCTGGGGCAGTTTAGATTTCCCCTTTCCTTCTTTAGGCTTATGTAGTTCTCCGGCTGTGACGAGGGGTCTAGGGCACCGTAGGAACCCCCCACGGTTACTGTTAGTTGTGGTGTATAGGATCAGGGGTCTGCAATCCGATAGCTACCAACCTCTCCGGTTTTCTGGACTTAGCTTGTATTTTTGTTTTCTCCTCCTCCGGTGACTCATCCATAACAGACCTGAAGGTGCAAGTATGCCTACTAATAGAGAATATGTTTCTGTGAGGGGAGGCCAGGACACTAAAGCCCAGGTGTCCTCGGCTACGACTACAGTCCTGGCCGAACCTTACAGGATCATCAGTGAGAAAAAAGTCCACAAATCGTGGTATCATCGACATATCAGAAAATCCAACAGTATGACCTAGGATTACTCCACTGTCTAAGTAAGACAAAGATAATCACTTGCACAAATGTATTTGTTAAAAAATACAATATTTTATTAACAAGTTTTCTTAAAACAAACTACAATTTTTGAGCTTAATTCGGATACAGTATTAAAAAGATGCCTTTTGTTTGAGGGAAGACCTGCCAGAAAAAAAAATGCACTTGTATTATTTTTTAGCATAAATATCAAAAAAGGATCATATTTAAAGAAATCCCATACACACAAAACAATAAGCTTGTATACTAGGTAAAAAAAAGTCACAAACTTGTCACAGTATCCTCAGAGGACTCTTAAAGCATCAGTATGAAAAAAAGTGAAAGTGCATCAATATGTATATTCATAATATATGCTCAAAGGCCTCAGGTTTAGTGCTAAATACAGATGTCATAGTAATTGTCAAATTAATAGATGTGCAGCAAAAAAAGTGTGATTTTATCAAAACTGCAGCAAGCAGCCCAGTAACTGATACACTCCTGGAATCAGGGTCTATTTCTCTACATTATCTTTTTCTCAGAGGGTGAAGCAAAAACCTGGTGACAGATTCCCTTTATAGGTCCTATGAAAAGCTGATCATAGAGTGTGATGCTTCTGGGTCCCCCAATAATCACTTTTGAACAGTGAAGGAACTTATCAGCAAGTATTCACTTTCTCTGCAGTGCCACCACAGGTGATAAAAGGTATTACATGCTACTAAATGAAATTGATAAGACTCTTCTAATGATTCTCGGATGTGTTGGGTGCTCTAGAAGGGTGGAAACTGTTAGCAGCAACCCGTTGATGCAAGTTACTAACTACTATAAATATAATACAATAAAAAAATCTAAAAAAGTGAATAAAAAGGTTAGGGTTAAAAAATTGTTATATTTGCTCATATTTTCTGAAATTGTAAACTTCACAGTGGAATGATCTGAACACGTTTGCCTGTCTGCATTCACTGGGTGCGATCACTGGAGTGTTATAGGTCTTCTGATCAGGCCATGTTATATACCAGAAATCAAAAAAAGAAGAAGCAGTAAAGCGAAACGTGCGTCGGGGTCCCTCCTCCTTGCAACCACAGCACCAGGTATTGTCCATGTTCCAGCAGCATTTTGTGTAGCCCATTGATGTTATCCTTTCTGCTAGTACACTACAGCACTTTGGCATTTCTGCACTTTATCTAGCTCTTGGATGCCATGCTATATACCATCAATCACCTACTCACAGAGCAAAACAGGCTGTAAAATATCAATATTCTAGTAATAATCTGAACATACGCAGTGTCGGACTGGGGAGCCAAGGGCCCACCAATGACATTGATTCTGAGGGTTCACTTTTCAGCTACATGAGCCCTTTTCACAAATTTTTCTGTGCTTCTATATAATACTGAACTTTGAAGTTTGTTAAATGATGCTGCTTTTGTATATACATGTTTCATTAAGTGTACTATTCTAAATACTGCTCATTTAGGGACATGTTGGGGTCCACCGGGAAATTCTCCTGTCTGTCTGTGGGCCAGTCCCTGACACCTCATCACATCGACCATGGAAGCTCATCTGATGATAAAAACTTTTTGTTAAAATTTTGTTGCCAGAGCCATAAAAAATCTAATCCTATCACATCAGCTCACTGAATATAATTATTTTCTTTATACATACTTATAAGTGTTTTTTTTTATACAGAATTCAAACATCGAGCTTAAAGGAATGCAGAATTTGGGAACAAAAAAATCAAGATGTTTGACTTCTTTCTGGTAGTTTTCTAAAAGGTAGAGTGATCCTGTTACAATGTCAAAAGTGGGCAGTTTTTATTTCCACTATTCCCCTGATAATTCATCATTTATTTTATTTTATTCTATTTTTTTTTTAAATTTGCCATACGGTTTCAGAGGTATAATCCATTCTCTTTAGTGGTAATTTTTCTTGTTATTTCCAAAGGGTGTGGCTCACAGAATTCCTCGGGGGCATGTCTTTAGGCATTTCACAGTTATTACCCTGAGTCATACACCTTTGTAAGGTATATAAAAATTAACACAAAAAAATGCCCATATCTCTAGAACAGTGTGGTGGATTTAAAAAACAAAAGAAAATGAGCTGTGAGAAGAAAAAAAGGAGGAAATACTGACCATTTTTCATCTGGTCACACACTTTCTTTCAATAATACGATTCTGGTTGCAGTCACCACTAGGAGGAGCTCTGTACACAATGAACAGTAATAATCAATAAACAGCTCCCTCTAGTGGTGTCTGCAGACTGAAAAACTAATAAACTTGTAGTGAAACCTCAACTAGGGGGAGCTGGTGAGGGAAGAGAGGTTACACACTAAGCGTAGCAACACTGAGCAACCGCACAGGTGTCACAGGTGTGGTGCAGTAACCTCTGTTAAAGCTAGGGGGCGCTGCATATGCGACTCAGAATATGCATGTGGGCATTTCCTTGATGGTGAAACATGACCGGCATGGTTGTAAATGTCCAGTATGTGTCGCAGAGGTTCTCTGCGCTATAAACCAAAATAGCGTTGTTATGCTGAGACTTGTAGTCCATGAGTTGTTTATCTATAAGGGTGGCTTATAGGGCTAGTCAGAGAGCTGGGCGGGGTCGGCTAGCCACACATACACTGCCCACATATGGGGGTGGTTTGGGATATATAATGGATATATAATGTGACTGAGGTCTGATCACATGGGTTGTGTGTTTGATCCTGAGTGGTCAGAGTGCAAGGTCCCGGAAGGCCTGGGTGTGTTGGAAGTGTCTGGCACTGAACTTCCTGGAAGAGCACATGGAAAGGCCCGGACCTGATAGAGTCTGTGACGGCTCTGTGGAGGGAAGCTACTGCCCGGCTGTTGCTCTGCAACTGTAGATGGCCTAGTGAGCAAGGCACTGTCTGGAATAGTGATCCCAGTGCGGCCGCTTCCCTGATAACCCGTGAGGGATAAACTGTGAGTAACGCTGACCGGGGTCAGTAAGAGACTTTGTATGCTTTACATGGTAACGCTGCATGTGTGCAGGACATTAAGAACCCATCTGTCTGATGTAAGACTGTTTGCCTTGTGTTCCTGTGACATTGGTTTATGAAGGAAATAAACCACACAGACTGTTACTTTAAGCAAAAGTGTTCCAGTGTGCTTCAATATCGCAGCCAAGCGAGTTAATCCCTGTCCACCCATTTGGTGGATCTCTACACAGGTAATGAGAGAATGGTCAGACGAACTGAGTCAGAAACTATTAGAAGCAGACGTACCAGAATTAGAAGCAATACACGTAGTCAAAATACCAAGCCGAGGGTCAAAAAGCCAAACATGAGCACGGGGTCCAAAAACGTGAGACGGAAGATGTGGTCGGGGTACAAGCTGGGGAATCAAAAGCCAGACAGAGAACTTAGCAGCAGAGACGAATACCAAGAGACAGTGTCAGAGATCAGTCTGGGTCATACATGTGGATACAAGTCAAAGGCAGAAGGATCACCAAGGTACAAGGGTCAGAGGCTCTAAATTAGAAGCTAGAGCTATCACTAACACTGGTCAGCAGGCTGTGACGGACTGAAATAGCCCATCTAGCTCCAGAACTAGGCCGAGGAGATTAACCCCTGCACGACCAGTCCAGAGAGAGGACAGCAGAAAATAAACTCTGGACTGGACCATGAGAAAGCTAAAATAAAAATAACGAAAACACAACACAAAGCATCACCATAGTTCTCCTGTTTAAGGAATAATATCCATATTACGTTTCAAAATCACCGAAACAAAATAGGGAAAGCAATCTAATACTATATTTCTATATGAAGTTGCAAATTTAAATTATAATTTAAAAAAAATAAACAAAGTATGCACTAACCCCGACTTACTATAAGAAGACATTAAACCCATCCAAACGTCACAAAAAAAAAGAAAATATTTTTTACAACCCAGAAAATTAAAAAGAAAATTCATAGAATCATAGAATCATAGAATCGTAGAGTTGGAAGGGACCTCCTGGGCCATCTGGTCCAACCCCCTGCTCAAAGCAGGATTCGCTAAATCATCCCAGTCAGATGTCTGTCCAGCCTCTGTTTGAAGACTTCCATTGAAGGAGAACTCACCACTTCTCGTGGCAGCCTGTTCCACTCATTGATCACTCTAACTGTCAAAAAGTTTTTTCTAATATCTAATCTGTGTCTCCTCCCATTCAGTTTCATCCCATTGCTTCTAGTCTTTCCTTGTGCAAATGAGAATAAAGTTGATCCTTCTACAATGTGACAGCCCTTAAGATATTTGTAGACAGCTATTAAGTGTCCTCTCAGTCTTCTCTTTTGCAAACTAAACATTCCCAAATCCTGCAACCTTTCCTCATAAGACAGGGTTTGCAGACCGGTCACCATTCTGGTCGCTCTTTTCTGAACTTGCTCCAGTTTGTTGATGTCTTTTTTAAAATGTGGTGCCCAAAACTGGACACAATATTCCAGATGAGGTCTGACCAAAGAGGAGTAGAGGGAAATAATGACTTCACGTGATCTAGACTGTATGCTTCTGTTAATACATCCTAGAATTGCATTTGCCTTTTTTGCTGCTGCATCACACTGTTGACTCATATTCAGTCTGTGATCTATTAGTATACCCAAGTCTTTTTCACATGTGCTGTCACTTAGCCCTATTCCTCCCATTCTATATGTGCTTTTTTCATTTTTATTGCCCAGATGTAGTACTTTGCATTTCTCCCTGTTAAAAACCATTCTGTTAGTTGCTGCCCACTTCTCCAGTTTATTTAAATCTTTTTGAATCCTCTCTCTCTCTTCTCTAGTATTAGCTATCCCTCCTAGCTTTGTGTCATCAGCAAATTTAATCAGTTTACCCTCAATTCCTTCATCTAAATCGTTGATAAAGATGTTGAACAATACAGGGCCCAGGATAGAGCCCTGTGGTACCCCACTTGAGACATTCTTCCAACTGGATGTGCAGCCATTTACGACCACTCTTTGGGTCCGATCACTAAGCCAGTTATGAATCCACCTAACAGTTGCCTTGTCCATTCCATACTTAGTCATTTTTTCAATAAGGATTGTATGAGAGACTTTGTCAAATGCTTTGCTGAAGTCAAGATATACTATATCTACAGCATTTCCTTGATCCACCCAATCAGTGATACCGTCATAGAAGGAAATTAAGTTAGTCTGACATGACTTATTAGTTACAAACCCATGCTGACTCTGTTTAATCACTTCATTCTTATCCAGGTATTGACATACATGTTGTTTAATAATTTGTTCAAAGATCTTTCCTGGTATAGAAGTCAGACTCACCGGCCTATAGTTGCCTGGGTCCACCTTCTTCCCCTTTTTGAAGATAGGAACAACATTTGCTCTTCTCCAGTCTTCTGGCACTTCTCCTGTTCTCCAAGAATTTTCAAAGATTATGGAGAGGGGTTCAAAAATTTCTTCTGCTATCTCCTTCAGTACTCTGGGGTGTAATTCATCTGGACCTGGAGACTTGAATTCATTTAGGTTAGCTAAGTGTTTCCTCACTATCTTTCTGTTTATAGATATCCTGGATTCTTCTATTCCCTTAATAGGACAGTGAATAACAGTTGATGTTGCATTTCCTTTCTGAGAGAAAACAGATGCAAAATAGGAATTTAAAAGTTCAGCCTTCTCAACATCCTGTCTTACCATTTCATAATTTTCATCCTGTAAAAATCCTATAGCATCTTTGACTTTTCTTTTACTTTTGACATATCCCCAAAATCCTTTATTATTGCTTTTGACATCTCTTGCAAGCCTCAATTCATTTTCAACTTTAGATAATCTGATTTGTGCCCTGCAGGTTCTGCAGACAGCATTATATTCTTCTTTAGATATGCCTCCCTCTTTCCATTTTATAAACATTTTTTTCTTCCTTTTTAGCATGTGCTTAAGTTCTGTGTTCATCCATCCTGGTTTCCTTAAATGCTTCCTATTCTTCCCTCTTTTCGGAATTGTTAACAACTGTGCTTTGAGAATTTCATTTTTCAAGATTTCCCAACCTTCCAGGACATTTTTGTCTTTAAGGATATCCAGCCATTGGATCCCTCCAATTCTCTTTCTGAATCCCTTAAAATCTGCCTTTCTGAAATCTAACCTTGACGTCTGAGTCTTCACAGGTCTTCCGCCTCTAGTTATCCAAAATTCTAAAATAGCATGGTCGCTACCTCCTAGGGTCCCAGCCACTTTTACCTCCTCAACCATTTCCTCCCTGTTTATAAGGATTAGATCCAAGGTAGCAGTTCCCCTTGTTTTCTCCCTTACCTTTTGGAAGATAAAGTTGTCAGCAAGAATTGTTTTTCACCTCTCACCTAATTCATTATTATTAGAGTTGAGCGAAACGGGTCGAAAAAATTCAAAAGTCGCCGACTTTTGGCAAAGTCGGGTTTCATGAAACGAAACCCGACCCTAGGATGGGGTCGGCCACGAGGTCGGCGACTTACGCGCCAAAGTCGCGTTTCAAAAGTTTGTTTTGCGCTCTTTTTCAGCCAATCAGGATCCACGGACACTGTGGGCAACGTGATGACCTAGGCACGGGTCACCACCATCTTTCAGAAGGGCATGCAAGTGATTGGCTTGCTTTGGTGGGCGTCACAGGGGGTATAAAAGGGCGTGCACGCCGACCGCCATCTTACTTCTGCCGATCTTAGTATAGGGAGAGGTTGCTGCTGATTCTGTAGGGAGAGCGTTAGGCAGGGAAGAAGACAAAAAAACTGCTTCTGCTGCTAGCGATTTGGCCTGCACAACACACAAGTCACTGTGTGTGCAGTGCAAGGGGAGGCTATATTGTGGTGTATCAGTGGTGTTGGTTGTTGGGCTGCCTTTTAAGGCTTCCTGACACGCTGGCATTGCTGTTTACCCACTGCTCCGCAAACTGCTTTTTTAAAAGCAATCCAATCTCCCTTATCCTCTAGTCACTTTTGTCACAGCTGTGCCATCGAGCCTGTCACATAGCGCTCAGATATCAGTGGGCCTCACACAATCCACAAGTGTCCAGTGTCCAAAAGTGTGCGCAGAGATTCAAAATCTCCATTATCCTCTCGTCACTTTGGTCACAGGCAGCTGTGCCATCGAGCGTGTCACATAGCGCTCAGATATCAGTGGGCCTCACACAATCCACAAGTGTCCAGAAGTGTGCGCAGAGATTCAAAATCTCCATTATCCTCTCGTCACTTTGGTCACAGGCAGCTGTGCCATCGAGTGTGTCACATAGCGCTCAGATATCAGTGGGCCTCACACAATCCACAAGTGTCCAGTGTCCAAAAGTGTGCGCAGAGATTCAAAATCTCCATTATCCTCTCGTCACTTTGGTCACAGGCAGCTGTGCCATCGAGCGTGTCACATAGCGCTCAGATATCAGTGGGCCTCACACAATCCACAAGTGTCCAGTGTCCAAAAGTGTGCGCAGAGATTCAAAATCTCCATTATCCTCTAGTCACTTTGGTCACAGGCAGCTGTGCCATCGAGCGTGTCACATAGCGCTCAGATATCAGTGGGCCTCACACAATCCACAAGTGTCCAGTGTCCAAAAGTGTGCGCAGAGATTCAAAATCTCCATTATCCTCTCGTCACTTTGGTCACAGCTGTGCCATCGAGCCTGTCACATAGCGCTCAGATATCAGTGGGCCTCACACAATCCACAAGTGTCCAGTGTCCAAAAGTGTGCGCAGAGATTCAAAATCTCATTATCCTCTCGTCACTTTGGTCACAGGCAGCTGTGCCATCGAGCGTGTCACATAGCGCTCAGATATCAGTGGGCCTCACACAATCCACAAGTGTCCAGTGTCCAAAAGTGTGCGCAGAGATTCAAAATCTCCATTATCCTCTCGTCACTTTGGTCACAGGCAGCTGTGCCATCGAGCGTGTCACATAGCGCTCAGATATCAGTGGGCCTCACACAATCCACAAGTGTCCAGTGTCCAAAAGTGTGCGCAGAGATTCAAAATCTCCATTATCCTCTCATCACTTTGGTCACAGGCAGCTGTGCCATCGAGCGTGTCACATAGCGCTCAGATATCAGTGGGCCTCACACAATCCACAAGTGTCCAGTGTCCAAAAGTGTGCGCAGAGATTCAAAATCTCCATTATCCTCTCGTCACTTTGGTCACAGCTGTGCCATCGAGCCTGTCACATAGCGCTCAGATATCAGTGGGCCTCACACAATCCACAAGTGTCCAGTGTCCAAAAGTGTGCGCAGAGATTCAAAATCTCCATTATCCTCTCGTCACTTTGGTCACAGGCAGCTGTGCCATCGAGCGTGTCACATAGCGTTCAGATATCAGTGGGCCTCACACAATCCACAAGTGTCCAGTGTCCAAAAGTGTGCGCAGAGATTCAAAATCTCCATTATCCTCTCGTCACTTTGGTCACAGGCAGCTGTGCCATCGAGCGTGTCACATAGCGCTCAGATATCAGTGGGCCTCACACAATCCACAAGTGTCCAGTGTCCAAAAGTGTGCGCAGAGATTCAAAATCTCCATTATCCTCTCGTCACTTTGGTCACAGGCAGCTGTGCCATCGAGCGTGTCACATAGCGCTCAGATATCAGTGGGCCTCACACAATCCACAAGTGTCCAGTGTCCAAAAGTGTGCGCAGAGATTCAAAATCTCCATTATCCTCTCGTCACTTTGGTCACAGGCAGCTGTGCCATCGAGCGTGTCACATAGCGCTCAGATATCAGTGGGCCTCACACAATCCACAAGTGTCCAGTGTCCAAAAGTGTGCGCAGAGATTCAGAATCTCCATTATCCTCTCGTCACTTTGGTCACAGGCAGCTGTGCCATCGAGCGTGTCACATAGCGCTCAGATATCAGTGGGCCTCACACAATCCACAAGTGTCCAGTGTCCAAAAGTGTGCGCAGAGATTCAAAATCTCCATTATCCTCTCGTCACTTTGGTCACAGGCAGCTGTGCCATCGAGCGTGTCACATAGCGCTCAGATATCAGTGGGCCTCACACAATCCACAAGTGTCCAGTGTCCAAAAGTGTGCGCAGAGATTCAAAATCTCCATTATCCTCTCGTCACTTTGGTCACAGGCAGCTGTGCCATCGAGCCTGTCACATAGCGCTCAGATATCAGTGGGCCTCACACAATCCACAAGTGTCCAGTGTCCAAAAGTGTGCGCAGAGATTCAAAATCTCCATTATCCTCTCGTCACTTTGGTCACAGGCAGCTGTGCCATCGAGCCTGTCACATAGCGCTCAGATATCAGTGGGCCTCACACAATCCAAAAGTGTCCACTGTCCACAAGTGTGTGCAGAAATTCTAAATCTCCCCTGTCCTATAGACACCTTGTACCTTGTTTTACATTACTATTTAGTTTGTTGGATTTTGTCTACATTTCTACCAAAAATGAGGAAGGCTGGTGGAAGAGGCCGTGGAATTGGGCGGGGGTTGGCAGCTGGTAATGATGGTGTTGGTGGTGGATCTGATGGTAGTGGCAAGAGCAAAATAGGACCGAATGCAGGAGGTGCTGACCCTGCGTCATCGTCTGGCTACATAAGGCCTCGAACGTTTAGTTTTCTAGGAGTTGGCAAACCGCTTTTAAAGGCAGAGCATCAGGAAAAAGTTTTGTCTTACATTGCTGACTCAGCCTCCAGCTCTATCGTCTCCTCTTCTTCAGTTGTAAAAAGTAAAAGCACTGAGTCGTCATTGGAGGCTCATGTTCATGAACCACACCTTTCCTTGTGTCATTCACCCCAACCAAGATTGAAGGATGACGCAGGCCATACTACTGATTACTCCATGGAGCTGTTTTCACATACCATGCCTGGATTATCAAGTGAAATGGTGAATTACCCAGGCCAAGATGAATCTGACATGGAGTGCACTGATGCACAGCCGCTGATGGATGATTCTGCTGGTACATTCACTCAGAGCACTACATTGTCCTCGCAGTGTACAGAGCCAGATTTTGACCCTGATGAGACTCAGGTGCCCCTTCCCGCACACTATACCACCATACACGGTGACACAGAGAAAGGTGCACATGACATAGAAGAGGAGGTGATGGATGACCCAGTTGTTGACCCAGATTGGCATCCATTGGGGGAAGAGGGTGCTGCTTCCAATAGCTCAGATGAGGAGCATCCACAGCAGACATCGACATCGCAACAGCTGTTATCTGGCAGGCCCGGAGCACTCCAAAGACAGGTTCCAAACATCAAAAGAGTTGCTGGACAGCTTGTCCAGAGGGTCAAAAGATCACAGCGTGCTAGGCCGCAAAATGTCTGCCAAAGTAGGAAGAGTGCAGTGTGGCACTTTTTTGAACAAAATCCTCATGATCAGGCCAAGGTTATCTGTAAGAAGTGCGCAAAGACCTTTAGCCGAGGGAAAAATCTGAAAAATTTGAATACCAGTTGCATGCTTAGACATTTAACCAGCATGCACTTGCAAGCGTGGACACAACACCAAACCTCAAGTGCCACATGTGCAACTGATCACAAGGAAGGTAGTCAGCAACGCTACATTGTTTCCCCCACTGTAAGCCCACCGGTTAGCACAGCAGCAAATGTTGAGGTGTCGTTGCAAGACCACAGCAGTCAGGGAATCCCACTGTTATATCAACGAAAGACTGATTCTAGGCCATCAGAAAGAACACCAACTCCATCACCATCATCAACCCTCTCTCAGTCCGCCCTGTCCACCGCTACTTCCACCATATGCAGCTCTCAAGTCCAGCTCACCCTCCCAGACACTATGAGTAGGTCAAGAAAGTACTCAGTCTCTCATCCGCGTACACTGGGTTTGAACGCCCACATTGCCAAACTAATCTCGTTTGAGATGATGCCCTTTCGGTTGGTGGGAAGCACAGCTTTCCGCGAACTCATGGCCTATGCAGTACCACGCTATGACCTACCCAGTCGCCACTTCTTCTCTCGCAAAGCCATCCCAGCCCTCCACCATCATGTGAAAGACCGCATTGTCCATGCACTCAAGCAGTCAGTGAGCGGAAAGGTGCACCTCACAACTGATGCATGGTCCAGTCGGCATGGCCAGGGCCGTTACGTGTCCATCACTGCGCACTGGGTTAATGTGGTGGATGCAGGGTCCACAGGGGACAGCGGTGGTGGGACAGTGCTGCCTAGCCCACGGTATAGGAAACAGTTGGCTGTAGGCGTTCGACCCTCCTCCTCCTCCTCCTCCTCCTCCAGAAGCGAAAGCTCGTCCACAGAGCGCAGTCGTACGAGCACTCCATCTGCAGCTGCCACTGTTGCACACGATGTGTCCCCCTATCGAGCAGCTAGGGGAAAGCGTCAGCAGGCTGTGTTGCAGATGATGTGTTTGGGCGACAGACACACCGCCGAGGTGCTGGCCGAGTACTTGAAGCGACAAACTGAGTCATGGCTGGGCAGTGTACATCTTGAGGCAGGCAAGGTAGTTAGTGATAACGGCCGTAATTTTGTGGCAGCCATAGCCCTTTCAAAACTCAGCCACATACCTTGCTTGGCTCACACCTTGAACCTGGTGGTGCAGTGCTTCCTCAAAAATTATCCGGAGTTAACAGCCCTGCTCCAGAAGGTGCGAAGACTGTGCGCGCACATCCACCGGTCGCCTGTACACTCCGTGCGTATGCAGAAGCTGCAGCGATTGCTCCACCTTCCCAACCACCGCCTCATTATCGACATTGCAACAAGGTGGAACTCCACCCTGCACATGGTGGAGCGGCTGTGCGAGCAGAGGCAGGCCATAATGCATTTGTGGGAGGATACACGGCCAGGCACTTTGAGAGCAGACATGGAGTTGACAGGCGTGCAGTGGTCGAAGCTGAAAGACCTTTGTAAAGTCCTTCAGTGTTTTGAGGAATGCACACGGCTGGTAAGCGCAGACGACGCCATCCTAAGCATGAGCATCCCACTTATGCGTCTGCTCATGCAAACTTTGACGCACCTTAAGGAACAGGCGTCTGCAGCCAATGTTGATGAGGATGAAGAGGAGGAGGGAATCCTTGATGACATTCAGCCATTGTCTGCTCAGGGACCTCTCCTGGACGAGGTGGAGGAAGAAGAGGAGGAGGAGGAGGATGATGGGGATGATTACTTAGGGGAGGAGGATGCATCTCGTGGGGCAAGTGAAAATGTTGGCGTGGCAAGGTCTGGTACAGGGTTTGTGCGTGACTGGAGGGATGTGGATTTGCCAGAAAGTGCTCCTCTACCCAGCACTCGCAGTGCATCATTGATACCGGGAACATTGGCCCACATGTCAGATTATGCCTTGCGGATCCTTAAAAGGGACCCCCGCATTGCCAAAATGATGAACGATGACGACTACTGGTTGGCCAGCATCCTGGATCCACGCTATAAAGGCAAATTACAAAACATCATGCCACAGGAGAACCTTGACCTAATATTGGCTAATAAACAAGCAACTCTGGTAAATCGGTTGCTTGAGGCATTCCCAGCACACAGCAGCGGTGATGGTTCTCACACGAGCCGTACGGGCCGGGGGCAGCTTGGCAGAGGTGTTCGTGGTGCACACAGCAGAAGTGGCGTTGGAGACAGGGGTTTCATGACAATGTTGTGGACTGATTTTTCAAATACCGCTCACACAACTGGTAATACTGCATCGATGGAAAGTGACAGGAGACAGCAGTTGTCAACTATGGTTACAAACTACTTTTCCTCCCATATCGATGTTCTCCCACACAGGTCATTCCCCTTTGACTATTGGGCCGCTAAACTGGACACCTGGCCTGAATTGGCACAATATGCCTTACAGGAGCTCGCTTGCCCAGCTGCAAGTGTGCTATCGGAAAGAGTCTTCAGTGCAGCTGGATCAATCCTGACAGAAAAAAGGACCCGTCTGTCAACCCAAAATGTGGATGATCTAACCTTCATTAAAATGAACCACGCATGGGTTTCCAAGGATTTTGTCCCACCTTCTCCTGATGACACATAGGGTGACAGAAAAATGGCTTGCTTTGGTCCACCTCTTCCTGGTACTTCACCTATTTCGTCTTTTGCATCAGCTGAATGTCCAACATCAACATATGCCACTTTCTAAAACTCCCTAACTGTGCTGCCTCCCCCCCCATGGCCGGGGTCACCACCTACCGCACGACACCGTGCGAGTGCCGTTGCCCTGGACAGGTGGGTAGGCCGACTCTTGGGCGCGGGCACTGGCACAGGGTCCCTCATAGTGCAATCAAGTGTCTCTGACGGTGGTAGTGCACACCCGCCGTCAGACACACCGCTGTACTATGAGGGGCCCAGTGCCAGTACCGACGCCCACGAGTGGGCCCCCCTTGCTTGGGCAGGGCCCCAGCATTTGCAATCTTTACCTCTCCCTGCTCCTCCGGTGTGTAATCTGGGCCGTCAAATCCATACTGTGCCTGACACCGTCTGAGCCTGCCTCCTGAGACATATATTTTGAATGTGTACGCTATCCATACATGTTATCCAGGGATACGGTACCCTTTCTAACCTTTGTGCAATCACGTGCAATCCATACTGGGCCTGACATCGTCTGAGCCTGCCTCCTGAGACATATATTTTGAATGTGTACGCTATCCATACATGTTATCCAGGGATACGGTACCCTTTCTAACCTTTGTGCAATCACGTGCAATCCATACTGGGCCTAACACCGTCTGAGCCTGCCTCCTGAGACATATATTTTGAATGTGTACGCTATCCATACATGTTATCCGGGGATACGGTACCCTTTCTAACCTTTGTGCAATCACGTGCAATCCATACTGGGCCTAACACCGTCTGAGCCTGCCTCCTGAGACATATATTTTGAATGTGTACGTTATCCATACATGTTATCCGGGGATACGGTACCCTTTCTAACCTTTGTGCAATCACGTGCAATCCATACTGGGCCTAACACCGTCTGAGCCTGCCTCCTGAGACATATATTTTGAATGTGTACGCTATCCATACATGTTATCCGGGGATACGGTACCCTTTCTAACCTTTGTGCAATCACGTGCAATCCATACTGGGCCTAACACCGTCTGAGCCTGCCTCCTGAGACATATATTTTGAATGTGTACGTTATCCATACATGTTATCCGGGGATACGGTACCCTTTCTAACCTTTGTGCAATCACGTGCAATCCATACTGGGCGTGAGAACGGCTGGCGAGCTGTTAAGCAAGCTACAGCACCTGTCCAGACAAGTACAGGGATTCCCTAGCGAGGAGACTTACTTGATTGTTTTCAATGTTGGGACAGCAATTTTTGGGGAGCACTATACTCTGGAGAATGATAGATGGGGCCCACCATACACTGGAACATTCCAAAGGTGGACATCAGACACTGGAGCAGCATTTACAGGGCCCATTATACACTAGAGCATTAGAAATGGGGCCCATTATGTTTGGAGCATTATTTGGACCCATAAGACAGTGGAGCTTCATCCATGGGGACCAACATATACTGTAGCATTATGTGGAGCTCATCATATACTGTTTCAAACATTATATGGGACCAATGATTCTGTATGGAGAAATAGATGGGCCTCGTCATGAGATGTAAAAAGTGAGGTATTTTTCATTGTACTATACCGCTATTTCTCTGCCGTATCGGAGCATGATGAGTTGTGGTATGTGTTAAAGGGGCGCTCTTTCGCCCAGGGCACATGAAAACCTGCAGCCAGCCCTCCCCCCCCACAACTTTAGCCAAATAACCCCCATTTTTCAGTGCGTAACTTGTATTATGAAGTTAATTAAGGTTGACAAGCTTAAGTAAGAAGAATTGATGCTTTTGGCATTCAAATGGGCACTGTAGGTGTGTTTCCTGTCCTCCTCTCACTGCCAACTTTTATTCCCCATTGACTTACATTGGGTTTCGGGTTTCGGGACGACCCCGACTTTTCCCTATAATCGGACGATCTTGCTCGACCCGACTTTTGGAAAAGTCGGGTTTCACGAAACGAAACGCGACCCTAAAAAACCAAAAGTCGCTCAACTCTAATTATTATATTTAAATCAATTTTTTACGTACTCACCTGATCATTTTTTTCTTCCACTTTGTGGGTGGAGTTTAACGATTCCAGATGTTTTCAGCTGATTCTTTAAGATGTGTAACTTTTTTAAAAAAGTTGTAAAATTTGGTGCAACTCCAGTCCAGTCCCTCCTCCAGTTTTTTAGCATACATTTTGCAAAATGTTGTGAAACATATGCCTTTTTCGCTCATAAAATGGCAAAAGCAGTCTAAGCCAGAAAGAAAGATGGTTTTTGACATAGCGCAAAATTCTTTAAACACGTGCCCCATTTTGAAAGGTTTTGTTGCATAAAATATTTTGTTCTTCACTATTTACAGGTATTCATTATGCAAACTAAGAGGAAGGTCAATGAGGGATCAGTGACCTGTCAGAAGCCATACAGATGAATACCTAAGCAGAGCACCACATGAAGTCCTCCCCACAGGACGCTTCGTGGAACGAGCATATCATTAACTCAAAACTGAAAATAAAGCTTAAACAACAACCACAAGACGGATCTCATCACCAGGTATCATTGTAATCAGTATAACGGCGCCGACCTGACACTGTCTGCAGGTTACTGAGCACAGTCCTGCTGACAGGTTCCCCTTAAGCTAGGGTTTTTTTTTCTGCAAATGAATATATGTTTTAATTGTTGGCAATTTTTTTTATCCATATCACAATCTTTATTAAAAATAAGAAATGTTGCATTTCTCACATTGGTCACTGGGACATTTTTAGACTCTAACTTCCTGTTGTTTCAGGAAACAACACATGTACATAGCCACAATGAAGTAACCCCAACTTTGTATTTTGTACTCATGGAATGTGTGTGTGTGTAAAGGTCTTTGTGAAAGGAGGGGGAGCTGTGACATCACCTATTAGTGATTGGTGTATCCATGTGAATAGAGGTGTTACCTGTCATTGTAATCCTGATGATAGGAAGCCTGCTGAAAATTCTCCCTGAGGGAAGTATGAGTCTAAAAAAAAGCCCCAGTGGCCAGTGTGAAAATTGCAAGCATACTAATTTTTTTTTAATGAAGATTGTGATATGAAGAAGACTGAAAACAATGCCATAAAAAAAATTTAACACCAAAACCTGGTTTAAACAGTAGGTCATATTCTGATCACACATTCCCTTTAAGACTCCGCACAACACAGCTTTAATCCTTTTGGACTCCCAGAAGATTGTGCCAAGTGCTGCACAGACCACCTACAAGGCAGGACTTTCCAGTGTTTTCTTGGCTGTGAATGTGGCGCCCCATGTGGGAGCAAAAAAAAGGAATTGATGAGTTGTGATTTTTAAAGGGGTACCAGCTGTGAAAAAAGGTTGTGTTTAGGTATAAAAATTATTCATCTTGCAGCCAAGTATATTCTTTCAGACAACAGCTTAGAAAAGTTCACAAGTATGATACTTAGGAAGAATCAAAGAACTTGATTATTTTGTGCCCCCCACTGCAGCGACATCTTACACCTCTTGCATTATTCCACCTCTTCTTGCGTCGCCCATATTAATCACCGCACACTGTCGCCTGTAGGTTCTTTATGTCGAATGTAATTATTAACATCAGTTCTCCTAATGTTCAGCGAATAAACCTGGATTACAGTAGAAAGAACAATTCCACGCCACTTATTCCTAGGATGTGCCCATTTTCTGTAGGTGTGCGGTGCTCTGTAATCTGCGGCTGCACATGGGGTGGGATGGTTTCTTTGCTGTTTATGCAGAACATGAGAGATCGGCAGAGATAAGTGTAAGTGGTAATGTTGTTCCATCATCACAAATTAGTAGAAACAAGTTAATTTTTCTTCCTCAAGATTGAAGGAATATTTTAATTCTATAGTTTTCCGCTCCTTGCCTTAGTTGCAGGCCACCTCTGCAGTCTCTCTAGGTGCGGGTCCTGGCTAAGCATTGCTTTGAAATGGCTTGTACCCGCCTCAGTGCCGCTGCACTTCCCCAATTGTGGCAAGGCAAAGCTGCCGGTGTCAGCAGCATCAGAGATCGCCCAGGCGGCATCAGCGGCACGACAATGCCGAACAAACAGGAAGCCGAGAAGCAGGGAACGGTGTGGTGTTGTATACCTTCTAAGAAGCCAAAGCAAAGGCTAAAATGTCCTAATTTAAAATCGTATCATTGGACTCATGTGAGCTAAGGGCAAGGATGCAAATTTGCAAAAGGTTTTTAATAAAAAAAAAAAGATCCTATCATTTCATGTAAACAGCTCCTATACAAATCTATGTGGATTCATTGCCATAGGCTACCAACTCTGCATGCCCTGACCTCTGGACCCCTGCATGCCCTTACCTCTGCATGCCCTGACCTCTGGACCTCTGCATGCCCTTACCTCTGGACCTCTGCATGCCCTTACCTCTGCATACCCTGACCTCTGGACCTCTGCATGCCCTTACCTCTGCATACCCTGACCTCTGGACCTCTGCATGCCCTTACCTCTGCATACCCTGACCTCTGGACCTCTGCATTCCCTTACCTCTGCATGCCCTGACCTCTGGACCTCTGCATGCCCTTTACTCTGCATACCCTGACCTCTGGACCCCTGCATGCCCTTACCTCTGCATACCCTGACCTCTGGACCCCTGCATGCCCTTACCTCTGCATACCCTGACCTCTGGACCCCTGCATGCCCTTACCTCTGCATGCCCTGACCTCTGGACCTCTGCATGCCCTGACCTCTGGACCCCTGCATGCCCTTACCTCTGCATGCCCTGACCTCTGGACCTCTGCATGCCCTGACCTCTGGACCCCTGCATGCCCTTACCTCTGCATGCTCTGACCTCTGGACCTCTGCATGCCCTGACCTCTGGACCCCTGCATGCCCTTACCTCTGCATGCCCTGACCTCTGGACCTCTGCATGCCCTGACCTCTGGACCCCTGCATGCCCTTACCTCTGCATACCCTGACCTCTGGACCCCTGCATGCCCTTACCTCTGCATACCCTGACCTCTGGACCCCTGCATGCCCTTACCTCTGCATGCCCTGACCTCTGGACCCCTGCATGCCCTTACCTTATCTGCTGCCAGTGCTGACCTCTGTTTGCCCCGTCATTGCAGTCTGACTGGGATTCTTGCCTGCCACTATGGCACCACCTTCCTGCCTGCCACTATGGCACCGTGTTCCTGTCTGTCACTATGACATTACTTTCCTGCCTGCTACTACGGCACAACCTTCCTGCCTGTCACTATGGCACCACTTTCCTGCCTGCCACTATGGCACCACTTTCCTGCCAGCCACTATGGCACCACCTTCCTGCATGTCACTATGGCACCACTCTCCAGCTTGTCACCATGGCGTCACTTTCTTGCCTGTCACTATGGCACCACTTTCCTGCCTGCCACTATGGCACCACCTTCCTGCATGTCACCATATCACCACTTTCCTGCCTGCCACTATGGCCCTACTTCCTGCTCGTCACTATGGCATCACTTTCTTGCCTGCCACTATGGCACCACCACCTTCTTGCATGTCACTACTTTCCTGCCTGTCACTCTGGCACCACCTTCCTGCCTGCCACCATGGCACCACCTTCCTGCCTGTCACAATGGTACCACTTTCCTGCCTGACATTATGGCACCACTTTCCCGCCTGCCACCATGGCACCACCTTCCTGCATGTCACAATGGCACCACTTTCCTGCCTGACACTATGGCACCACTTTCCCGCCTGCCACCGTGGCACCACCTTCCTGCCTGTCACAATGGCACCACTTTCCTGCCTGACACTATGGCACCACTTTCCCGCCTGCCACCGTGGCACCACCTTCCTGCCTGTCACAATGGCACCACTTTCCTGCCTGACACTATGGCACTACTTTCCTGCCTGACACTATGGCACTACTTTCCTGCCTGACACTATGGCACTACTTTCCTGCCTGACACTATGGCACTACTTTCCTTTCTGATACAACAACATAACTTTCTGCCGTTCACTTCTCTTTTCAATGTCAGTTGTCACTAGCAAAGGTCACTCCGGAGGTATCAGTGAATCAGAATGTCTGTACGAACGTCCTCACATCCTTAAAGGGGTTAGACAAAGTTAATAACTTATCCTCTGTCTGCTGGATAGAAAATAAGTTACTGATCACTCGGGTCCGAATGTTGCTACAGCCAGCAATCCTGAAAACGGTGCACTCTACAGGACTAACGGAGATAGCCGAGTGCAGCACTCCAGAGAATGAATAGTCTGGCCACTCTGATGACATTTTTCCATTATCCAGTAAGTTATCCTCTATCGTATTGATAGGGGGTAACTTGGTAAAAACTCTGCTAAGCCAACTGAGTCTATGATTGATGGGTGATTTAAAGGCAAGGTGGCAGGCATTGCAGGCCCTCATCAGGCATCGAGGAAAGTCTGTTTTTATTGTAACAATTGCCTATAGGTGATGTGGACCCAGTGGCTCCATAAAAGATGTATCTGGTACAAGAGACAAGGTAGAAAAGAGCAGGTCCTCCAGCACAATAAGTACTGTATCATGCTGTACTACACTTACATAACTGTGATCGTTACAAGCCTATCATTCCTGAATCTTGAGCTTTATCTTCCTCCATGCAGCCAACGGATATGTGATTGTTTTGGCTCCAAAGTTTGGAAGAGGATCAAACATAACATTTTCATCTAATCCTATGTTGGGCATCCCTCCGGGCGGCAGGGTAGTGTGCACTGACATTTATACAGAATACATTGGACAATTCGTATGAAAGCAGAACTGACGTCTGACCTGGAGCTCGGCAGCAGACTCGTGCTAGAACGCCCTGTGGTGCAGACATGTGGGCTATCTGTATGATACAAGCTGCGCCGGCATGTGGTCGTCCTCATAGCATGACGCGACAAAGAGATGCCAAGGAGCACGGCGAAATGTAACACAGGCACACCGGGGCGGCCACCATCAGGCCATAGAGGGGGCACATTCTGTTACCGTTTTCAGCTGCTTCTCAGGGACACGTTACTGCTGAGCCCATGATTCATGGAAGTGACATGTAACATTATTCCAGCAAACATTCAGGTTTCTAAGGCTTCATCATGGTCACTAAATGCGAGAACGGTTTCTCAGGATTAAAAATTAGATTTAACAATACTCACTGTGTACATACATTACTGATCCTGAGTGACATCCTGTATTACACGCCAGAGCTGCACTCACTATTCTGCTGGTGCAGTCACTGTGTACATACATTACTGATCCTGAGTGACATCCTGTATTACACTCCAGAGCTGCACTCACTATTCTGCTGGTGCAGTCACTGTGTACATACATTACATTACTGATCCTGAGTTACATCCTGTATTATACTCCAGAGCTGCACTCACTATTCTGCTGGTGCAGTCACTGTGTACATACATTACATTACTGATCCTGAGTTACATCCTGTATTATACTCCAGAGCTGCACTCACTATTCTGCTGGTGCAGTCACTGTGTACATACATTACATTACTGATCCTGAGTTACATCCTGTATTACACTCCAGAGCTGCACTCACTATTCTGCTGGTGCAGTCACTGTGTACATACATTACATTACTGATCCTGAGTGACATCCTGTATTACACGCCAGAGCTGCACTCACTATTCTGCTGGTGGAGTCACTGTGTACATACATTACATTACTGATCCTGAGTTACATCCTGTATTATACCCCAGAGCTGCACTCACTATTCTGCTGGTGCAGTCACTGTGTACATACATTACATTACTGATCCTGAGTTACATCCTGTATTATACTCCAGAGCTGCACTCACTATTCTGCTGGTGCAGTCACTGTGTACATACATTACATTACTGATCCTGAGTGACACCCTGTATTATACCCCAGAGCTGCGCTCACTATTCTGCTGGTGCAGTCACTGTGTACACACATTACATTACTGATCCTGAGTGACATCCTGAATTATACCCCAGAGCTGCACTCACTATTCTGCTGGTGCAGTCACTGTGTACATACATTACATTACTGATCCTGCGTTACATCCTGTATTATACTCCAGAGCTGCACTCACTATTCTGCTGGTGCAGTCACTGTGTACATACATTACATTACTGATCCTGAGTGACATCCTGTATTACACGCCAGAGCTGCACTCACTATTCTGCTGGTGCAGTCACTGTGTACATACATTACTGATCCTGAGTGACATCCTGTATTACACTCCAGAGCTGCACTCACTATTCTGCTGGTGCAGTCACTGTGTACATACATTACATTACTGATCCTGAGTTACATCCTGTATTATACTCCAGAGCTGCACTCACTATTCTGCTGGTGCAGTCACTGTGTACATACATTACATTACTGATCCTGAGTTACATCCTGTATTATACTCCAGAGCTGCACTCACTATTCTGCTGGTGCAGTCACTGTGTACATACATTACATTACTGATCCTGAGTTACATCCTGTATTACACTCCAGAGCTGCACTCACTATTCTGCTGGTGCAGTCACTGTGTACATACATTACATTACTGATCCTGAGTGACATCCTGTATTACACGCCAGAGCTGCACTCACTATTCTGCTGGTGGAGTCACTGTGTACATACATTACATTACTGATCCTGAGTTACATCCTGTATTATACCCCAGAGCTGCACTCACTATTCTGCTGGTGCAGTCACTGTGTACATACATTACATTACTGATCCTGAGTTACATCCTGTATTATACTCCAGAGCTGCACTCACTATTCTGCTGGTGCAGTCACTGTGTACATACATTACATTACTGATCCTGAGTGACACCCTGTATTATACCCCAGAGCTGCGCTCACTATTCTGCTGGTGCAGTCACTGTGTACACACATTACATTACTGATCCTGAGTGACATCCTGAATTATACCCCAGAGCTGCACTCACTATTCTGCTGGTGCAGTCACTGTGTACATACATTACATTACTGATCCTGCGTTACATCCTGTATTATACTCCAGAGCTGCACTCACTATTCTGCTGGTGCAGTCACTGTGTACATACATTACATTACATTACTGATCCTGAGTGACACCCTGTATTATACCCCATAGCTGCGCTCACTATTCTGCTGGTGCAGTCACTGTGTACACACATTACATTACTGATCCTGAGTGACATCCTGTATTATATCCCAGAGCTGCACTCACTATTCTGCTGGTGCAGTCACTGTGTACATACATTACATTACTGATCCTGAGTGACATCCTGTATTATACCCCAGAGCTGCATTCACTATTCTGCTGGTGCAGTCACTGTGTACATACATTACATTACTGATCCTGAGTGACATCCTGTATTACACGCCAGAGCTGCACTCACTATTCTGCTGGTGGAGTCACTGTGTACATACATTACATTACTGATCCTGAGTGACACCCTGTATTATACCCCAGAGCTGCGCTCACTATTCTGCTGGTGCAGTCACTGTGTACACACATTACATTACTGATCCTGAGTGACATCTTGAATTATACCCCAGAGCTGCACTCACTATTCTGCTGGTGCAGTCACTGTGTACATACATTACATTACTGATCCTGAGTTACATCCTGTATTATACTCCAGAGCTGCACTCGCTATTCTGCTGGTGCAGTCACTGTGTACATACATTACATTACTGATCCTGAGTGACACCCTGTATTATACGCCAGAGCTGCACTCACTATTCTGCTGGTGCAGTCACTGTGTACATACATTACATTACTGATCCTGCGTTACATCCTGTATTATACTCCAGAGCTGCACTCACTATTCTGCTGGTGCAGTCACTGTGTACATACATTACATTACTGATCCTGAGTGACACCCTGTATTATACCCCATAGCTGCGCTCACTATTCTGCTGGTGCAGTCACTGTGTACACACATTACATTACTGATCCTGAGTGACATCCTGTATTATATCCCAGAGCTGCACTCACTATTCTGCTGGTGCAGTCACTGTGTACATACATTACATTACTGATCCTGAGTGACATCCTGTATTATACCCCAGAGCTGCATTCACTATTCTGCTGGTGCAGTCACTGTGTACATACATTACATTACTGATCCTGAGTTACATCCTGTATTATACTCCAGAGCTGCACTCGCTATTCTGCTGGTGCAGTCACTGTGTACATACATTACATTACTGATCCTGAGTGACACCCTGTATTATACCCCAGAGCTGCACTCACTATTCTGCTGGTGCAGTCACTGTGTACATACATTACATTACTGATCCTGAGTTACCTCCTGTATTATACCCCAGAGCTGCATTCACTATTCTGCTGGTGCAGTCACTGTGTACATACATTACATTACTGATCCTGAGTGACATCCTGTATTATACCCCAGAGCTGCACTCACTATTCTGCTGGTGCAGTCACTGTGTACATACATTACATTACTGATCCTGAGTTACATCCTGTATTATACTCCAGAGCTGCACTCGCTATTCTGCTGGTGCAGTCACTGTGTACATACATTACATTACTGATCCTGAGTTACATCCTGTATTATACCCCAGAGCTGCACTCTCTATTCTGCTGGTGCAGTCACTGTGTACATACATTACATTACTGTTCCTGAGTTACATCCTGTATTATACTCCAGAGCTGCACTCACTATTCTGCTGGTGCAGTCACTGTGTACATACATTACATTACTGATCCTGAGTTACATCCTGTATTATACCCCAGAGCTGCACTCACTATTCTGCTGGTGCAGTCACTGTGTACATACATTACATTACTGTTCCTGAGTTACATCCTGTATTATACTCCAGAGCTGCACTCACTATTCTGCTGGTGCAGTCACTGTGTACATACATTACATTACTGATCCTGAGTGACACCCTGTATTATACCCCATAGCTGCGCTCACTATTCTGCTGGTGCAGTCACTGTGTACACAAATTACATTACTGATCCTGAGTGACATCCTGTATTATATCCCAGAGCTGCACTCACTATTCTGCTTGTGCAGTCACTGTGTACATACATTACATTACTGATCCTGAGTGACATCCTGTATTATACCCCAGAGCTGCATTCACTATTCTGCTGGTGCAGTCACTGTGTACATACATTACATTACTGATCCTGAGTTACATCCTGTATCTCTTTTATTATAAAATATCAAAAACAATACAACACAACATTCCAGAAAAGAAAAACACATAAACCAAAATACACACATTAATCATACACTTAGGACATACAGAAACTTGTGCATAACCGCAACTTGTTATAGCCCCCAAGCTTTCCAGCTTAGGGGACCCCCAGCAGGAACATTCCAACAGAAAACTCTTCCCATAAAATAATGAAAAACAGTTTTTAATCTTTCACCCCCATTCACTCTCTTTCACTCCCCATTCACACTTCCACCCATACCTATATACAGGAAAACAAAAATAATATTCTTGGCCCATGCTGCCTTAAATAAACCTAGCCAATTCTTTTTTGGCAAAAGTACCTACACCAGCTTAACACCTCAATATATATATATAAATTTTTTTTTTTTTTTTTTGCTGTTTTTTTTATTATTTTTCCCACCACCCACACCACAGGTCCATAAATGTCCATGGCCTTATCACATCTAGGCCTGATGAGCACGAAAGTTTATGCCCACAAGCAAAACCCTCACCCATTTGCCCCCGATGTGCTCAAAAATGGTCCATTTTCCATAATTTCCATGGTCCATGGTATATGTTATATCCATTCGCCACTTTCACCTTGGTTTAGGGTCCTTTTACTTTTTTTTCCGCTCTTACCCCCCCATTCACCCCCCTCCCAACCTCACTACGCCCCCCATGCACCTCTGACTACGGAAAAGAATAACAACACATACCAGAATACATATACTACAATACATATACTACAATACATATACTACAATACATATTACAATACAATATTACAATGCAATGTCATTACATCATTTGCTTTACCGAATAATACCACACCACAAACCTTTACTTACAGGTCCAAGTTCAGTGCCTGCAAGCCCAATATCCATTATTTCTCTATCTCAAAACAAAAATCTAGGTGTGCCATGCAGTAGCCCACCACCAGGAAAAAGGAGTTCTAGAGGCCCCATCCCTCACTAACACATTCACCCTGTCCCTCAACAACTAAGACTGTCCCTACTTCTGTCCCTAAAGAAACTGTCCCTATCTGTCCTTACCTGCCCCTACTCTACCTACCTTATCATAACTAACTCTCTATCTGTCCCTCAGTGCCTGGCCCTCCCTGTCCCTATCTGCCCCTACTTCTGTCCCTCACCACCCACACCACCTTATGCTGTCCCTACCAACATTCACACAAAATCTAGCTCTCCCTAGAGTGCATTTTTAAAAGGAAAGGCCCCTCCAAAGCCAAGAGGCCCTCCTCACACCCAACCTTTCGAACTCCAAAGAACGCACCTTCACCAGGTCACCCAGGATGTTACTAACCACCTCTTCCCTTGGGAGGGCTTTCTGCCGCGTCGAAACTAAGCACCGTGCATTCCAAATGTAGAACCTAACCACTACACTGACTAGGAATAAAGTGCCCCGGTCTCGGCCACCCAGAGTTCTGAACGCTCCATAGGCCCACTCGGCATAGGAGAGGGACGCCAGCCGCGGCCAACGTATGGAAGCCCCCACCCTGTTGTAAACCTCTGTATTAAAGGGACACTGAAGCAGGAAGTGCTCCATGCTTTCCAGCACGTCGCCACACTCCTCAGGGGGACAACCCCGATCATCGGATTTCCTGCACTTCAGGTTATCCTTTACATACAGCCTCACGTGGAAGCAGCGCCAGGTCAAGTCCCAAAACTTCGTGGGGATCCGCTTAGAATTTAAAAGCCCGAGCCCCACCTCCAGATCCCAGCCTGGGCAATCCTTAAGGGCCAGGAGCTTCTGGAAATGGGTCAACAGAACCCTCCTGTCAAGGCACTGCCGCGACATGGTCCTGATTTCCCACATTCCTAGACCCCACCGGCGGATCACCTTCAGAACCGGGGTAGCATAAGCCGGGAGATGCCCATGAGGTGTGCGGAGGTCCTTCACTTGCCCTCCTGTCTCCCATTCCTGGAAGAAGGGCCGAAGCCAACCCTTGCAGGAGACTACCCACGGAGGAGCCCTCTCTAGCCAGAGGTTGGAAATGTTGGCTTTAAGAAAGGTGTTCACTAAGAACACTACCGGGTTGACCATACCCAACCCACCTAGTCTCCTCGTGCGGTATGTGACCTCTCTCTTGATTAGGTTGAGCCTATTCCCCCATAACAGCTGGAAGAACAGGCTATAGACCCGTGTCCAGAGAGGTTCTGGCAAGATGCACACGCTGCCTAGGTAAATTAACAAGGAAAGCAGAAAGCCTTTAGCCAGGGCAACCCTTTCCCTTAGGGACAAAGACCAACCCTTCCAATGGTCCACCTTTTGGGCAGCGATCTTAAGTCTGCCCTCCCAATTTTGCTGGGGGTAGTCCCCGGGGCCAAATTCGATGCCTAGAATTTTCGCGGTGGCCTGGGGCCCTGGAAGGGTGTCCGGGAGATCAAAACTAGGATCTCCCCCTCCCAGCCAGAGACTTTCACACTTATCCCGGTTGATCATGGACCCGGATGCCTCCGAGTAGCGCACTACCTCTGACATGACCCAATCCGCCTCCCCCCTCGAGGACACGAAAAGGGAAACATCATCGGCGTACGCCACCACCCTCAGAGAGGACCCAGAGCCCGCCTGGTCCATCCCGACTCCCGCCAACGGTCCACGATCTACCCTCCTTAGGAAGGGATCGATCGCGAACACGTATAAAAGCGGGCTCAGCGGACAGCCCTGACGGACCCCAGAACCCACCTCAAAAGGGCGACCTGACCAACCGTTCACCAGCAGAAAAGTCTCAGCCCCTTGGTACAAGATCTCTAACCATTTTACAAACCTCCCAGGCAGACCATACCTCAAAAGGACGGACCAGAGGTACTCATGGTTGACCCGGTCAAAGGCTTTCGCTTGGTCTAACGACAGCAAGTACCCCTTCCAGTGGCCTGCCCTACCCTGCTCCACTGCCTCCCGGACACCGAGCACAGCACTAAAAGTACTGCGGCCTGGAACAGAGCAATGCTGGGCCCCCGAAAGGAGCCAGGGTGCAAACTTCACCAGCCGATTAAACAGCACCTTGGCCAGAACCTTCCGGTCCGTATCGAGAAGCGCTATGGGACGCCAATTCTCGATACGGGACGGATCTTTACCCTTTGACAGAATAATTAGGGCTGACTTCCTCATTGAGTCGGGAAGAGTGCCCGAGGATAGACACTCATTAAAGACCCCTGTCAAGAGGGGGACCAAGGAGTCCCTAAAAGTCTTATAAAACTCGGATGTTAAGCCATCCGGACCTGGCGATTTCTTGGGCCGAAGCCCATCAATGGCCAGTCTCACTTCCTCCTCCCTAATTTCTTCTGCCAAAACACCAAGAGAGGGATCACCCCCTGGCTCAGGGACTGTTTCAGCCAGGAAAGCCGACATCCTATCCCGATCCAGATCCTTCTTTTCCAAGAGGCACGAGTAGAAGGATCTGACCACCTCCAGGATCCCTGATTTGGATCTGTTCAGGGACCCCGTACTGTCGATCAGTCCTGTCACCATCTTACAATTCACTGACATCTTACAGTTTCTGTAAGGGTCGGGCGAGCGGTACTTCCCGAAGTCCCTCTCAAAAACTAAAGATGTGTGTCTATCATACTGGCACCTCTTGAGCAAAGATTTCACTCTGGAGATTTCCTCACGGTCACCTCCAGTCGAGACAAGCTGCTCGAGTTTCCTCCCCAGAGCCTGATACAAGCGGTGCCTGTTCAGACTTCTGAGGTTCGAGAGCTGACGGAAGAACCCCGCCACCCGCTTTTTGAAGATCTCCCACCACTCTGACTTACTACTACAGAGATCCAACAGCGGTACCTGGCTCTGAAGAAAATCCTCGAAGGATTGTCTCACCTCCGCTTCTTCCAGCAGGGACGAATTGAGCTTCCACAGCCCTCTTCCCATCTGAGGAGTCTCTGCAACATTCAGAGAAAAGAAAATTAAACAGTGGTCGGAGAACTCCACCTCAACGTCGGACACAGCAGAAAAGATGGCGTCCTCCTTCAAAAAAAACCTGTCTATTCTAGACCTACTGCTACCCCTATGGTAGGTGAAACCCCCGTGGCCTGGGGTGTGCCAGATGTGGACATCCACCAGGCGAGCTTCACTAGCTATGCTATTAAGCGCGACGCTGTCATAAGCCAGGCGGTCTCCGGGACCCCCCCAGTCACGGGACCTCGTAACGGTGTTGAAGTCCCCACCGAAGACCACCTGTCGGCTCGTAAAAAGAAAGGGCTTGATCCTCAGGAAGAGACATTTACGGTCCCACTTGGACTGTGGGCCGTAGATGTTGATGAGCCGGAGCTCTTGTCCCCTCATGAAGACATCTAGGATCAGGCACCTCCCCATTTCCAACTCAGTAACCCGTCGGCATTCAACATCTGCAGTCTTAAAAAGGACTGCCACCCCGCTATACGGCTCAGCCGCAAGAGACCAGTATGAGGGCCCGCACCTCCACTCCCTCCGTGCTTTAAAGATGGCCCCCATGTCCGTTAGTCTGGTCTCTTGCAAAAATAAAATTTCTGCCTCAATCCGGGAGAAAAAATCAAAGGCCGTGAAGCGAGCCGCATCTGACTTAATGCTGGCGACATTAATGGACGCCAGCGTCAACGGGGCGAGTTCATCCATCATGGGTGATTGAGTTGGATGGCCAGTTTCTTCCCTGCCCCGCTATCACCTCCTCCTGGGTAGGGGTCAGACACCTTCCTTTTTAGGGAAGCCCCCAACGTGTCCATCCCTCCCCCCCCAGTGTCCTCGCCCCCGGGTTCCAGGCCTGTCCCCCCCTCAGGAGGAACAGTGCCCCCTGAGGGACGGACTCCACCATCCCCCGAAGGACCCTCCGGTGTTACCCCCGGCCCAGCACCCTCGTCTTGCGGATCATCATCTGAACCTCCGAGGGCGCTGAACCAGTTGGAGAGTCTGATCAGAGGGGGGTCAGCGGGCCCTTCCGTATGCACTCTTGTGGTCGGGGGCGGGGGGGACTTTGAAGACTTGTCAGCCCTCTTCCCTCCCGATTTACAGTTGGCACGCTTGTTTTTGCCACCTGATGCTGTAGGCTGCCCCCTGACATCCTCGTCGACACTTTCATAACGAGAGGAGTCGTCTGAGTCAGCCGCTTTCTCCTCTCTCTCCTTCCTCCTGATCTCCTCACTCACCGCACTCTCCCCCAGGGCCTCAGAGGCTTTTGCCACGGGCCTAGAGGGAGGGGCAGGCATCACCCCAGTTTCCCGAGGCTCCACCTGCCCCTTGCCTCCATGGCGTTTTTCTTGCCTCCGCTCATAAGCGGGGCCCCTTGCCTTAGCATTGCCCTTCCTCACCGGCCCCTCAGCCCTTCCCCCTCCGCCACCACCTGCCACGGCAGAAGCACCGCCAGAGGTTGCCCCCTCACGGTCTTCCCCCACCGGGCCTGCAGCGGTATTGGAGAAAGAGCGAGGGCAGCGGCTGAGCGGGTGACCTAGGTCACCACACAGGTGGCACCGAATGTCTTTGCACAAGGCGGCCAGGTGGCCTACCCCACCACACAACGCACACTTCTGCACCTTGCAGCTGGCGCTGAAGTGGGTGGGGTCGCCGCACTTGTGGCAGACCTTCGGTTGCCCCTGGTAGAAGACCAGGATCCTGTCCCTCCCCAAGAACGCCGAGGAAGGGATGTGGGTGACCGTGCCGCCGGAAACCTTCAGCTTTACCATGAAGGTCCAGCCCCCCGACCAGATGCAAAATTCGTCCCTGTTCTTTTTTGGGACCTCGGTGGCTTCCCCGTAACGAGAAAGCCACGTCATTATGTCCACGCCTGCGAGCGACTCGTTACAAGTCACCACGGTCACTCGCTTGATGGCATTTTGGCGAGACACCGCTTGCGCAACGAAGTCTCGCCATCCGGGCTCTTCTCGCACCAGCTCGTAGTTCGACCAGAAGAGCTCAAGCCCCTCTGGCCGCACGAAACTGACATCAAAGAAGCGGGACGCCGAAGGATGTATCAGGGCAAAGATGTCATTCGCCCTGAAGCCCATCTTTAGGAGCTCTACCACCTTGCTCCTGGGTGGACAAGCTTCATTGCCCCCCCACCTAAGACGGACCACATTCCTTCTTGGCGGCCCCTGCCCGGCTGTGGGGAGAGACCAAACAGTCCCTCCCTCCCTTTGATTTTGGAAGGCAGCAAGGCCGTGTCTCTCTATCCAGAAAGACAGGTCCACTGTCCTCCCCTCTACTGTTACCGACCTTTCTCCCCTTTTAAGGGCCTCCAGGAAACGGTGGTGCAAAGCGCCGTCCCTGGAACCCGGAGGCGAGGAGACCCCCCCAGGACCACCCTGACCCCCAGCCGCGGCCCCCGCATAGTTACGTTGGGGTCTCGCGGCCGGGGGGGCAGATGGGCCAGCCCTCCCACCACCACTTGTGCCTGCACCCCCATTCGTCCTCCCACTCACTCTCCCATTCACTCTATTATTCCCACTCACCCCAGCATTCACTCCAGCACTTTCAGCCACATTCACTCCCTCATCCATGTCACTCACATCCCCATTCACGTCCACAAACAACTCCTCAAAAATATCAGTCACCCCGCTCTCACATTCACTCACGCACTCCTCATACTCCTCAGCACCAATTTTATTTATATTTACATTTTTATTTACATCAGCATTAACAGTTCCTTTGCTGCAATTTTCCCTCCCACCTGCTGGGGGCCCTAGCTGGCCAGGTGCTCCATGATTGCCTTTACTGGCCAAGAGTGCTGCTGCCCCTTTAAGTGCCTCAGCGCTGATGACATACTGCACATTTCCCTGGCTGGGCCTGGGAGCAGCAGCAGCTCTTGGTTTCTCCAGCACCATTTTTTTTTCTTTTTCAGAGTTTCTTTTGTTTTCCTTGCTCTGGGCAGGGACGGCCTCTGGCACAGCTCCCTGCCCTGCATCCTTCTTCACTCCCTCTGCTGGCTTGCCAGGGGGCGCCAGAGTCCCCGCACCCTCAGATGAAGGTAGGTGGGCTGTGGACCCCGACAACCCCCCGCCAGCTTTTGGGGGCAGCTTGCTTGCACTGCTTGGGAGGGTGGGTGGGACAGAGGGCAGCGGGCCTGCCGTGGCCATGCCCCCCCCGCCAGTCACGGCCACCACGGGCAGAGCAGTGACCCCTTGCGAGGCCACGCCCCCCCAGGTGACGCGGACGTAGCGAGTGGGACAGCGGCCGAAGAGGACACGCCCCCCCGCATGCCACAGCCTTTGCAGGCCGGGCAACACTCGGGGAGGCCACGCCCCCCTCGCAGACCACCGCCGCCACTCTGTGCCCACCACTTGCCATGGGCAGGGGCGGCCACTCCTCCTCGTCGCCCAGTGGCGGCGGAACCCCCCGCACGGACCCCCTTTTGGGTCGACGTGCCGGAGACCCCGCTCTTACCACGGGCGCCGCCATGGGAGCGACCAGCTCCCTGCACCGCTTCAGTTGTTGTTTGATTTTTTGCTCGCCCTTCCTAGACTTCTGGACCCCCACTAGCGATCCAGACTTAGCGGATCCGTACATGGGGGGTCCAGAAGCCCCAGCACTCGCCGCCGGAGGTGCGGCCCTGGCTGTACCAACTTTACCTGGTGCCAGGCCAGCCCCCCCTGCCACCGAGGGCTGAGCCTGGACACCACCACCAACACCACAACCAGCACCGACCTCCATGTCGCTGCCCTGGTCTGAACTGTCACCAGATGCGACAGTCAGGTCACAACAGTCATCTCTCTCCACGCTCCCTCGCTGCGGACCCACCACAGGGCCTGAGCCGGGGTGGGTAGCGGGTTCCACACAGCGGGACAGAGGGGCCCCGGGAAGAGGAGCAAAAACCAGTTGTTCCTCCACGCCTTCAGAGGCCTTACGCCTGCGCCTCCTGTTTCTCCTCTTCCCGGTTGCCTCATCCTCCGGGCAGACTTCATCCCCAAACAACAGCGTGCCAAACCGTGCTGGGGATTCCATCTGCCGCACTTGCCTGAGGATGAGGCAGCCCCCCTCGGTATTACTCCCACTCCCTCCATCCTCCCCCTCGCTCCTGCTTTCCTCCGCGTTACTGGAGTCCAGCGGGAGGGCCAATTGCTCAGGGGCTATCCCGCTGCATGTTACCTGACTCCTGCTGGTGTCCGTCAGGTCTTCAGGTGGAGGCGGCCCGGGTGTAGCGTGGGAGCCATCTTGCTCTTCCTTCTCCTCACTTTCCTCCACCTGGGTGGGGCCTCCTGACCCCCCAGGAGACCCACCGGCCATGGCCCTGAACCGGTCCTCGTTCCGCAGCTTCTCCTGGAAGGGGCCGCTGCCAGCCATGATGACACTTCGCCGGCCCTCCAGGGCCCGAATCTCCTCTTCCAGCCGCTGGACTGTGGCGGCGACCTCCGCTTTCTTTGAGGTACGGAGCCTGTTTTTAGATATTATCTTGGCTCCCTCCAACTCCCCCCGAAGTCTCCTCAGCTGCTTCCCGGCCTCCTCATATTCGGAGAGGTGGGCATGGATGCGGGAGGCATAGGTGGTAGCCGGCTCTCCCGCAGCCTTTGAGCCCCAGATGTTAAGGGGGGGCCCCGCCTCACCTCTGCCGGCTGCTGCACCTCCGGGGGAAAGGCCCGCCACAGCCTTCACTTCAGGGGTCCCGGACCCTGGAGCCTTGCGGCCCCCTGGTGTCCGCTTTTTCCCCATCCCTGGGACTGGCTGGCTGTGCCTTGGGCCTCCTGGTGGTGGATGAGGCCCCCCACCCCCAGCTGGCTTGCTGGGGGGTGGGAGGCAGGGGCACAGCCCCGGCGCTCAGTCCCAGGGAGAGTCCTCTTTCCTGGGAAGGGGGCAGATGGAAAGTCCTTGCAGGAAAAAAAACCTCCCTTCCCAGGAGCTTAGCAAAATCCCAGCTTGCAGACGCTCAGCTGCGACGCTCCTCCTCTTCCTGGGCGTGTCCAGAGTTGCACTCACTATTCTGCTGGTGCAGTCACTGTGTACATACATTACATTACTGATCCTGAGTGACACCCTGTATTATACCCCAGAGCTGCATTCACTATTCTGCTGGTGCAGTCACTGTGTACATACATTACATTACTGATCCTGAGTGACATCCTGTATTATACCCCAGAGCTGCACTCACTATTCTGCTGGTGCAGTCACTGTGTACATACATTACATTACTGATCCTGAGTAACATCCTGTATTATACCCCAGAGCTGCACTCACTATTCTGCTGGTGCAGTCACTGTGTACATACATTACATTACTGATCCTGAGTTACATCCTGTATTATACTGCAGAGCAGCACTCACTATTCTGCTGAATAGTGATATCTGTGTGTCAAGGATGCGGCTACCTTCACTGGTGCTTATGTATTAGAATAGTTTTAATCTTGTTAATTTTATTTCTAATCTCTCCCTCTTCCACAGATTTGTAGTGGCTATACATTTTCTTCCCTTCTTCTGTTGAACAGCCAGTGAATCTACCTGTTTACAATTTGACATGCAAACTGCACATACTTTGTGCGATCTGCTTTCTCTGAAGACTTGTGCAAATGGAATAGACAACAGAAGGGAATTATTGGCAATTATCAAGACACACTCAATAAAGGAGTGGTTCTGCAGGTGGGGACCACAGACCACATCTCAGTACCAATGCTTTCTGGCTGATGTTTTGGTCACTTTTGAATGTTGGTTGTGCTTTCACATTCATGGTAGCATGAGACAGACTCTACAACGCACACAAGTGGCCCAGGTAGTGCAGCTCATCCAGGATGGCACATCAATGCGAGCTGTAGCAAGAAGGTTTGCTGTGTCTGTCAGTGTAGTGTCCAGAGGCTGAAGGCGCTACCCTAAGACAGGCCAATACACCAGGAGACGTGGAGGGGGCCGTAGGAGGACAAAACCCAGCAGCAGAACAGCTACCTCAGTCTTTGTGCAAGAAGGAACAGGAGGAGCACTGCCAGAGCCCTGAAAAATGACCTCCAGCAGGCCACAAATGTGCATGTGTCTGCACAAACGGTTATAAACCGACTCCATGGGGATGGTCTGAGTGCCCGACATCCACAGATGGGGGTTGTGCTCACAGCCCAACACCGTGCAGGACGCTTGGCATTTGCCACAGAACACCAGGATTGGCAAATTTGCTACTGGTGACCTGTGCTCTTCACAGCAGGTTCACACTGAGCACATGTGACAGACATGACAGAGTCTGGAGACACCGTGGAGAGCGAGCTGCTGCCTGCAACATCCTTCAGCATGACCGGTTTGGCAGTGGGGCAGTAATGGTGTGGGGCGGCATTTCTTTGGAGGGCCGCACGATGTTGGGCTGTGAGAACAACCCTCATCTGTGGACGTCGGGCATAGTGTATCATAGACCCCAGATAGTCATTGCTGACGGGGAAAGTGAGTGTGCACATTGAGGGTGGATGGGCGAAGCAGGTAGGAATCCCCCTTATAGGTACTAGACCCATGAGACAGTGGCTCCTTTGTGGACATCAGCTGACCCCGTGGCAAAGATTATACCATTTACAAAAGGGGAAAATAGATATAGAAGTGTTAATGGTTTGCCTTTATTTGCCTTTTGCCTCTCATTGATAGAATTTATTCTCATGACGCAGCAGTCTGTCAGTCTCCTCTTCAAGGCGATTATACTTCTCATAATATATGTTCTCAATAGTCAGCCACAACATATTTTCGGTACATGGTAAATAAAGTTTGGCCCTGGGTTATGGTGGGGGCTACATGAGCTACATAGAGTTACATTTGTTGTAAATGGTATAAAATATTGCCTCGTGTTTCATTATGTCAGATAAAGTGATTTGCCCACGGCGTGTGTGTGTGTGCAGTCTCCTTTGTCTCCAAGCGAGCTTGTAAATTAAGGGCGTAACCTCCTAATTTGGCCTCACTGGTGATCTGGCATGCCTGACTTTGGGTCAGAACGCAAACAGCTACAACATTGTTATCAGCCTTTGACAGCATTATTTACAGCAGATAGCATTGGGGTGCATTGTTCTAACGGCCCATCCGCGCTTCTGCAAAGCGATAATGGGGCGCTGATGGGTAACCATGACAGCCAGGTGTCTGCTGAAGCCCCTTGTGCCTGTCATGATGGTATTCCAATGAAGGCCAGTCGGTGACTGGTTTTCAGAGGAGATGGTGATTTTTACTATGTACAGAAATTCTGCGGTATTGCTATGTGTAGTACAAGCGATCAGTCAAATAGCAGGTTCAAGTCCCCTAAGGGGACTACAAAATACAGAAAAACTTTTTAAAAATTCTGGAAAAAAAATCTGTCAAAAGTTTCTACATTTTTGTGCAACTCCAACTCATTTGGGGCATTTTGGGCCCATCAACACTGGTGACTCCCTCTGGTGGAGTCAGACGATCCTGATTTGTAAATAGGTGCCAATCTCGTAAAGAATCAGGTGCATCTGATGAGTAGTGTGTCTCAATGCGCCATGCCAGAAACCTTACTCCAGTCATGGACTGAAGTGAGTTTTCTGGCTTATGAAACGCCATATCTTCTCATGAATTTTCACAAACTGTAGCCTAATGCCTGCGCCGTGCTCCTGTCCCACCCCACCTTTGCCCATTTTGTTGAGCTGGCAGAAAGTGGAGAGTGAAAACTTCAAATTTCGCAAAATTTTTGCCCAATTTTTCAAAGCAATTTATGCCAGAATTTTGGCAAATTGCTTTGATGAATCCAGGCTTTTGCCCCCAGCACAAATACAGCCATGGTTACAACACGCAGTTTTAGACAGGACGGAGTTTCTTTATGTCTCCCCTTATCATAATCCTGAGAATTGCCTGCAAGAAAACTTTCAGTATCAAGCAAAATATTCTCCAGAGCATAATTCTGCAGTTAACGCTCCTCGGCATCTTTAATTTCATGAAACCAAAGGATAACATTGTTTGTAAACTCTTTTGAGATCATCTCCCCCTGCCCAGGACTGCCAGGAATATCCGGAATGAATGATTAATCGTCCCTGCCATGTGTGTGGAGGAGATCAATCACCTGGAGATTACACGGAGATGGCTTCTAATGAACACTGCATTGTATCACCAGAAACAAGGTCATTACTAAGTGATTGTACCTACGACCATATATCATAAAGACCATTATATATGCCCCATTACTGACTTATATCAATAGGACTAATAACCCTCTGCCCCAAAAATTAGCTGCTCCTTCTTCTATATCCTTGCTGAGAATGGATATTCCTAACCACCACGGGGAACGTCAAGGAAAACTGGTGTCTCATATGTTTGGCTTCTGGGATGCCAACTGTACACAAATTTATGGACAGTCTTAAATTACCAGATGTTTTCTTCTGCTGTCCATAGTGTCCAGAAGAAATAAAATCACTATTCACAAATTTTTTGTTTAGTTTTTCAAAGTTTATACTGCACATGCGCTAAAGCTAAAGGAGGCAGAAAAGGAATAATCCTAAGTCCATGCAACTGGGTGGTAGAGATAAATTGTGAACAGGAGAGGTCTGTGTAGATCAGTGGTCCCCAGGTGAGTAACTACAATAGATGCAGGGGTTCCAATCGTATCCGAGCCCTGGAGCCTCAGGGGCCCAAAAAGTTTCTTTGGCCCATCTAAAAAGACCAACATTGGGGTCCAGTTGGAGTTTTTCTATTGGAGCCCATGAGCTTCAAGTTACGCAACTGGTGCTCCTCAACGTTTTTTTACTTTGGGAGCCACATTCTGCTCTGAGATGCAGTCATAGGAGTCATATTGTGAACAATGATGGATAACTGTGGCACTGAGTCACTTCTCATGGATAAGCTTTGAGTCGGGATAGTCAAGGAGCCCAAGGTCAAAAGCCAGGAGGGTACGTCATAAACAGAGGGAAGAAACAAAAGCGTAGTCAGGTAACAGTCCGAAATCAAAATACCAGTAAGATGGCGGATCAAAACAAAGGGGTTAAAAGGATGGATGGTCAGAACTAGGTCCCAGGTCAGGCAAGGAAAGATCATCAAGCAAATCACAAGGCACAGAGAGAACCAAACACACTTAGCTGAATGTACGTCTGGCAGAAGTCTGGAACTAACAGCCCAGCTAAAAAGCCTGGAAATCACCAAGGACAATGAACACCTGAAAACAGCCAGCACCTCCCAGTCTCAGATTGGATGGCAGAGGTGTCAATCAAAACATCGACAGTTCAGCATGCCCCTGTACCAGACTTGAGCTGTCAGTAACTACATCCCAGACACACTGAGGGGCGGAATCGTGAAAATAACTAGTTGTTCAAGGGTTATCACTGGTTGCTAAAGCGTTATTCTGATTCTTTCAAGTTAACGTGGGTCAGAGGGAAAGTGTACCTACTACTGTTATATATGTAGGGTTCAGGTACCTAATGTTAAACTTGGACCAGTCCCGTTCACAAATTGAGAAGGTAACTGGCTCCCGGTGTTTTCCCCCATTGTGGACAGGTGCAGGAACTGTTATTTCCATCTATTACTTTGGCCTGTACAGTACATCCGACCAGACTACTGCATGCTGACATTTTTTCACATTAAGTATATACGTACCTGTCACGGGTGTGTCAGGTGTGACACAGTCATTCTGGATCCAGCTGTAGAAGGTCATAGCGATTAGCTCAAGCACCTTCTTGATTTTTGCATCTCTGTTATGGAGTGATATCCTTCTCCCTCTTGGACTCAACAATTACCTCTGCATTCTGCTGCTAATTACACACCTTTGCTGATTGTTTAAATATTTTCAGTTTCTGCAGCAAGGTGCTGATGTTAGCGCAAATTTGCCTCTGTCTTGTTGGAAGTGCTAGTAGTCGGCTAATGTCTTCTCAGAAAACCCTTGGATGATTGCTGGCGTGATATCTCGGTGGTCTTCTCAAGATAAGTGTATCCCCTCGTTTGTCCACCCTCTATGTCTTTAGTTGTAGTGGGGGCTCACTAATGCTTACCCCGTCCCCTCCCTATCCAGTGTCTATTGCTAGAGTCAGGCAGGTATTAGGTTCCTGCTTGGCGATAGGTGCAGAACCTAGTTAGGTACGTTTAGGGCAGACAGGGTATTGTTAGATCTGCCTAGGGGCCTCCGCTCCCCCTTTCCCTAGGGCTTGAGCTTCCACCCTCCCTCTCACCATTATTGTTGTGCAATTTACTTCTCCCTCACCCAGCGTGACATTAACAACAGTCATACATTTTTCTAAAAAAAAAAAGCCTGACACTTGTTTTTTTGTGTATGGTTTATTTTTTTTCCAGGATCATGGATCCTGTTTTTGTTCTGGCAGAGCAGCTGTAGAGATTGTCACTGGAGGGGACAGACCTTCGATCTGAGGTTCAGCAGCAATGGCTGCAGGCTCCTACTGTGGGGCACTCTGTGGGTAGGCCAGTCCAGCTTTAACCCAAAATTGCCCCCAAGACAGGTTTTCAGGAGGTAGGAACAAGTTTTTTGCATTTAAAGAAGCATGTAAATTGTATTTTAAACTTCATCCTTACTCCTCTGGGGATGAGGCGCAAGGAGTGGGAATTGTGATTTCACTGTTGCAAGGGGATCCTCAATCCTGGGCTTTTTCTTTGCCACGGGATGCTATTTGTCTCCAGTCTGTAGAAGGGTTTTTCAGGGCTTTAGCCCTTGTCTGTAATGATCCTGACTGAATTTCCTTGGCTGAATCCAGTCTTCGTCGCAGCAGGGGGATCGGTCAGTGGAGTCTTATAGCTCTGAATTATGCAGGTGGGCAACCAATACCAAATGGAATGACCCGGCTCTTAGAAGCCAATTTTGTCAAGATCTTACTGAAAGGTTGAAAGATGCTTAGGCAGTGTATGAAACCCCAGAGTCATTGGGGTCTGTCATGGCTTTGGCTATAATTTCCATAGCCACCAGAGGGATAGATTGGAAAGACCACCTTCTCCTGAGCCCTCTTTGTGGGACAATACCCTTGTGTTGAGGGGACAGTCCGGGGGTGAACCAATACTTGTGGAGATGGAGTAACCCATGCAGTTTGGAGGTGCTTCTGTGTCGTATGTCTCCAATGACATTCACAAGAAAAAGTGTTTTTTTCGTGGGAGGAAGAGTGTTAGGCATCAGATTCCTGTCGCTGCACAGGAGGAATCTCGAGCCTTGCCTTCGGCAGTCTCCCATTTCTCTCCGGCAGCAGACTCGTCGATCTCGGCGCTCTGCTCAGACTAGCATTGTGGGTTTTGTTGTTGCTGCTGCCGCCACCTCTGGTCCAGCTATAGCAAAGCATGCTGGTCAGCAGTGAACTGAGTCCTCATTTCGGTCCACTGAGCATGCCCGTGGGACGATCTCTTATTGGAGATCAAAGGTCACGTGCTCAGGTCCTTCTCCAGCTTGGATTGGACCATCAGGAAGGTCCCGGAAGGACTCTGCAATAAAAGGTTTGCATGGCCGCCGTGCCTTGCACTATGATAGACATTGATTCTATATTGTTTAGTAGAGTTGAGCGACTTTGGTCGGATCGGGTTTCATGAAACAAAATTTGTTTCAGATGAAACTGGTCCAACTACGGCAAAAAAAGTCGGCACTGCGGATTTCTATTTCCATAGGTTATAATGGTACTGTGCACTGCAGCAGAAACTGCTGCGGATCCGCAGGACCAAAACCGCTGCGGATCCGCAGTAGAATCCGCAGTGTGTGCACACACCCTTAGAGTTAGCACCTAGAACTAGCACTGCTTAGCGCCGCAGTGTAGTCAGCTCTCCTTCCTGTTGCACCCCTGGGTGTAGGTCAGTACAGGCGTCACATACCGCTGATACCGCAGTGTCTGCCAGAGCGGCGTCGTGCGCACTTACGTGCGCTTTCCAGCACTGTTCTTATGCTGGTTAGTGGCGACCGCCAGGGTAGACATAGTACCTGCTTTGAGCAGTAGTTTGCACTAATCGTAACCTGTGATGCTTAACAGGTCACGCTTATACGCCGGCTAGAACGGACTCTGTGGAGTAACAGAGTCTGTCCTTGCACGCACCGGGTCTGTGGTTACCCGCCGATGTCCGGCTACACCACATTCGTCATTGCCTAGCGGCAGTTTATCATCTCTGCAGGGTGGACCCCGGGCTGCAAACGCACCATATCCCATATACCATCTTCTTTATTTGGTGCGTTCCGCCAGCCCTTAACAAAGAGACATTTTATTAGGAGCTGTCCAAATAAAACAAAGAGACTTGATTAACCCTTGGGAGCCTGGAGTTTGATAATCAAGGGGTATATTCGTTTTCAACCTGTAATTCTCGGTTTGTCCTGATGGGCAGGGGTGGTGCTAGAAAGCAGGACTGAGAGAATTTCTGTGTTTGTAGACAGTGGAGCTGGAGTCAGTATGGTGGATGCTGAGTTTTCTAGAACTCATGGGCTTGCTCGCTCTACCTTAGCTAAGCCCATTCCTACTTACGCCATCGACTCACTTGCACAGAGGTCACTGACGCAGATTGTACATAACATAAGACTGAGAGTGGGGTCTTTCCATTATGAGATAATTCCTTGTTATGTCCGAGAGGGTCTCCCCAATCAAATTGTACTGGGTTTACCCTGGTTGGTGAAACATAATCCGATTGTGGGTTGGCAAAACAGGGAAAGTGTGAATGGGGAGATTACTGCCATGATAACTGCCTAAACATTTCACTTTCTGCAGTATCTACGGACCTTACTGTAATTTTGGTGGGTTTTGAGGGCATATTTTCTGAGAAGGGGTGTCAGGATATGACCCCCCATCGGGCATACGACTGCCCTATTAACCTAACTCCCAGTGCTAAACTACCCAAGTCCCAGACTGTAAAATCTGGTCCTGAGAGACAAGCTTTGAAATCTTTTATTGCTGAGAGTCTTGAGAAGGGACATATCAGACCTTCATCTTCGCCCGTGGTGGCAGGGTTCTTTTTCTTGAAAAACATGGTGGTCTCTGTCCCTGTTTAGATTTCCTGGAATTGGATCTAATTACCATCTGAGATCCATATCCTCTTCCTCTGATTCCTGATTTATTCAATCAGGTGGTGAGAGCTAAGGTTTTCTCCAAGTTGGATTTAAGTGGGGCCTATAACCTGGTTAGAATCAGGGAAGGGGATGAATGGAAAACAGCGCTCAATATCCCTGAGAGTCATTTCTAGAGTCTGGTCATGCCTTTTGGTCTGACCAATGCACCAGCTGTGTTCCAGCATTTCACTAATGATATTTTCCATCATTTGGTGGGTAGGTTTGCCGAGAGCTCTCTGGATAGTTTGTTTTATTCACCTGATTTGGAGACACATTGGGGGCATCCGAGACAGGTGATTCATATATTAAGGGATAACTAGCTTTATGCCAAACTAGAGAAATGTGTTTTCACCATCCAGGAGGTGCAGTTTTTGGGGTACCTGTTGTCATCTTCGGGTTTTCAGATGGATCCGGAGAAGGTTGGGCTGTACTTGATTAGGACCGTCCCGAGAATCTGAAGGCATTACAGCGTTTTATGGGTTTTACTAATTTTTACAGAAGTTTTTTCAAAATTATTCGGTAATTGTTAAACCCCTTTCTGACATGACAAGGAAGGGGTTTGATTTTTCTAAATGGTCCGATGCTGCTCTGCAGCCTTTATCCTTTTTAAAAAGTTGTTTTGACACTGAACCAATACTCAGTCAGTCTGATGTTTCTCTACCTTTTATTGTAGAAGTGGACGTGTCGGAGGTGGGGGTTGGGGTTGTGTATTCTCAGCATCCATCCCCAGGTAAATGGCATCCGTGCGCCTTCTTTTCAGAAAAATTATCATCAGCTGAGAGAAATTATGACATGGGTAATAGGGAGCTTTTGGCATTTAAGTTGGCATTCGAGAAGTGGCGACATTAGCTGGAGGGGGCATGTCATGACTCAGTTGTCGAGTGACCTGGGACCAGGGGCTTCTTCTCTGTCCCTACCACTAGGGAGCGCCCTAGCTCACACTATTCCCGGTGTAACAGGCCGGAATAGACCCCTTCCGAGACTATGCTCGGGTTTAACTAATGTATGTCCAAGGTCTGTTTTGGCTCCATAGTACACAACCCTACCAAACATAAGGCCAAGAGTGGCTGTGATACTTCCTTCCTGAACTTGGTAGTGGGTTGAAAGTCTTGTTTGCTTGTGTTTCTGTGTGGCAGAGTCACTGGGACAATCATTATGGGACTGGGTGGCACAGAAGTTTCATCATTTTGGTAAATCTTAAAGTTGCTGGCATGATAGGTGTTGCTCAGTATCTTGCTAGTCTTATTGTTCCTAAGTTTTACTCGTCCCTTGGTCAAGGATTCCACAACTAAGTAGAGTACAACCCAGTGTGGTCCCATCTTTGAACCTATGTGATGAATATGGCGTTGATTCTTCATATAAACGATGGTGCCCGCAGTGATTTCATTGTTGCTGGTGTTCCTACTCACAGAACAGAATGCGTGCAGCACGCCGATTTGGGGTGGAGAGAGGGACCAGAACCAACGCCCATCGGACCGGATAGAGGATATTTACATACAGCGCGGGAGAAATATTGTGACGCCTCTGGCTATTACGTCCAAGAGTGGACCCTCTGGATCGCGGATCCGGAGCCCCTGGGCCGAGCACACCTGGTGAAGACCGACCCCTATACAGGGATCGTTAGGGGCAAGACCGCAGGGGGCGGAACCGCGACAGCCGGAGCCAGCAGGGACGACTCGGAGGACTGGCAGACAGAGCAGGAGTAGCGAAGTGGAGGCAGTAGAAAGAGGCTGGAAGCCCACAGGAAAGGTACAGCGAGGACCACAGGAAGGAGGCAGGCAGACAGACACGGACCAGGAACAGGGCAGACAAGGAACAGCAAGGGTAGGCAGGGTACACAGAAGAAGGTAGGGCCGATGGGTGCTGCGAGTCACAACAATCATCAGGCGCCCTCAGAATAGAGCGGACGCCTGATATATGCGGCGACCGGAAGTGCGCCCTACAGACCCTCCCCTAGCGACGCCCCCTGCCAACGGAAGAAGCCGGGGGAACGCGCGTGCGCGGCCTGAGGCCGCCGCGGTCACCCGCAGCAGAGCGGCAAGCAGCGCGGAGGAACGCGCGAACCGGAGGGCGCAGGTGAGAGGGAGCTGCGGCGGGCGCCGTCGCTAAAGGGGCATCGGCGGGCACGGCCGCCGATGTCACAGTACCCCCTCCCATATGCCCTCTCCTTCTGAGGTTGGTTAGAAATCTTTTCATGATAAGGGGGGCATCGACATTCTCTCGGGGCTCCCAGGACCTCTCCTCTGGGCCAAAACCCTTCCAGTCGATAAGAAAAAGAGTCTTACCTTTGACCCTTTTCATAGCCAGGATGTCCTTTACTTCAAAGACATTGTCAGAACAAATTGGCGAGGGAGGGGACATGGAGGTTGGTTGGAACCGATTCAAGACCACAGGTTTAAGGAGCGAGATATGGAAGGCGTTAGGGACCCGGAGTGATGCCGGCAACCTCAATTTGTAGGCTACCTTGTTAATGCGCCCAAGTACTTCAAAAGGCCCGATGTACCGAGGACTTAATTTGTAAGCAGGGACTTTCAGGCGGATATGTTTGGTAGAAAGCCAGACTTTGTCCCCGGGCTGGTACGGGGGTAGATCCCTTCGTCTTTTGTCCGCGTGTTTCTTAATTCGGACGTTGGCTAGCTCGAGCGCCTCTCTGGTCTCCTTCCAAATTTGCGAAAACTCCTTGGCGAGAGTGTCTGCTGCAGGAACTCCAGACGATGCGGAAAAGGGCAATGGAACCCCAGGATTTAGCCCAGTTACCACAAAGAACGGTGTCTTGGACGTTGATTCGCTGGAATGATTATTATGAGCGAATTCTGCCCAAGGTAGAAGAGAGACCCAATTATCCTGATGGGCGTTAGAAAAGTGGCGTAGGTAGGTGGTCAGAATTTGGTTAATCCGTTCCACTTGGCCGTTGGTTTGAGGATGATACGCTGAAGAGAAGTCGAGAGACGTGCCCAGGAGCCGACAGAGGGCCCTCCAGAATCGGGAAGTAAACTGGACCCCTCGATCGGTCACGATTCGCAGGGGGAGGCCATGTAGCCTGAACACGTGGTGGATAAAGATTTCGGCCAACTTTGGGGCAGATGGCAGTCCGACCAAGGGAATAAAGTGGGCCATCTTGGAAAAGCGGTCAGCGACGACTAAGATGGTAGTACACCCAGCCGAGCGAGGGAGATCAGTCACGAAATCCATGGCGATTTGCTGCCAAGGAGCCTCTGGGACAGGCAACGGATGAAGGAGGCCGGAGGGGAGAGTCCTTGGAACCTTGTTCTGAGCACAAGACCTGCAGGAGGCTACAAAGTCCTTAGCATCCTGGTGGAGAGAGGGCCACCAGTAATACCGGGAAAGAAGCAAAAGAGTTTTCTTAATCCCAACGTGCCCAGCAACCTTGGAAGAATGTCCCCAGCGCAGTACTTCCAGGCGTTTGTTTGGAGGGACGAAGGTCTTGCCAGGCGGAGGGTTAGAGAAACTCACGGGGGCCACGGAGATAACTTTAGCCGGCTCGATGACATACGATGGATCCTCCTCCCTCTCCGGAGGCTGCAAAGACCTGGAAAGCGCATCGGCTTTGATGTTCTTACTGCCGGGCCGGAAATGGAGCTTGAACTCAAAACGGGAAAAGTACAGAGCCCACCTGGCTTGTCTGGAGTTGAGTCTCTGGGCAGATTGCAGGTAGGCCAGGTTCTTGTGGTCCGTGAAGATAGTAAAGGGGTGCACTGCCCCCTCGAGCAGATATCGCCATTCTTCCAGCGCCATTTTAATGGCCAATAATTCCCGGTCCCCAATGGAGTAGTTGCACTCCGCCGGAGAAAAGGTTTTGGAGAAGAACCCGCAGGGGACAAGACGTCCAGATGGAGCCTGTTGAGAGAGAACCGCCCCAGCTCCAGTGGAGGAGGCATCAACTTCCAGAATGAAGGGCCTACTGGCCACAGGACGGTGTAAAATCGGAGCAGAAGCAAACGAGCGTTTCAGGGCAAGAAAGGCGTCCTCGGCTTCAGAGGGCCAGACGTTAGGCTTCGTCCCCTTACGGGTCAGGACCGCAATGGGCTTGGTGACTGTAGAGAAGTGAGGTATAAACTGCCGGTAATAATTAGCGAAGCCGAGGAAACGCTGGATGGCCTTTATGCCAACCGGACGAGGCCACTGGAGTACCGCGGACAGCTTGTCCGGATCCATCTTAAGACCGGAATCCGTGATGATGTACCCCAAGAAGGGTAACGCTGTTTGCTCGAAGAGGCACTTCTCGATCTTGGCGTAAAGACGATTTTCTCGAAGGCGCTGCAGGACCATGCGTACACTTCTCCGGTGGGAGGAGAGGTCGGTCGAGAAAACGAGGATATCGTCCAAATATACCACTACGCAGGAATAGAGTAGGTCTCGGAACACCTCATTTACGAATTCCTGAAACACCGCTGGAGCGTTGCAGAGACCGAACGGCATGACCAAGTATTCATAATGGCCGTCCCGGGTATTGAAGGCCGTCTTCCACTCGTCCCCCGCTCGGATTCGGATTAAGTTGTAAGCTCCCCGCAGATCCAACTTCGTGAAGATTCTGGCCCCCCTCAGGCGGTCGAAGAGTTCAGGAATCAGTGGGAGCGGGTACCGGTTTTTGACCGTGATGTTGTTCAGGCCCCGGTAGTCAATACAGGGTCGCAGGGACCCATCTTTCTTCCGGACGAAGAAGAAACCTGCGCCCGCAGGGGACGAGGACTTTCGGATGAACCCCTTGGCCAGATTTTCCTGTATATATTCCGACATAGCCGAGGTCTCTGCTGGGGACAAAGGATATGTTCTCCCTCTGGGAGGAGTGGCACCAGGAACTAGGTCGATGGGGCAGTCATAGGAGCGATGAGGGGGTAAGGAATCCGCCTCCTTCTTGCTGAACACGTCGGCAAACGTGTGATAGGGTGCGGGTAAGCCCGGGAGGTCGGCGGGCTTCGAGCATGGACGAGGACGCGTGAGGGCCCGTAGGCAGTGCTCCTGGCAGGAGTGCCCCCAACGGAGAACTTCCCCAGAGCGCCAGTCAATCACAGGTTCGTGCCGTCTGAGCCAGGGCAGTCCTAGGAGGACCGCATGGGCTAATTGTGGCAGGACATAAAAGGCTATCTTTTCGAGGTGGAGAGCTCCGATTTGAAGATCTACTTCGACGGTAATCATGGTGATGAGTCCGGGTAAAGGTTTACCATCAACGGAGGAAATAGCGCGAGGGTTCTTCAATACCAACACCGGAATCTGGAATTTGTCAACCTCCTCCTGGCGGATGAAATTACCGGCAGCACCCGAGTCCACATACGCCTCCACAGACCCACGCCCCCGACCTGTAATTAGCAAAGCTGAAAGAGTAAGGGGAAGAGAGGAATTTTGATCACCTAGGGGGTCCTCTCTTACCTGACCTAGGTGGAGGCATTTCCCGACCTCTCTGGCTTCTCTGGACAGGAACGCACGAAATGGTTGGCCCCTCCACAGTACAGGCAGAGGCCCTTGGTCATCCTCTCCCTGCGGCGTTGCTCGGACAGTCTGACCCGATCAACCTGCATAGGTTCAGGAGCGGCGCTAACAGGAGATACAGGGAAACGGGGGACAGGAGCCTGATACAACCTAAAGGACCTTCTCTCTCCGACTGCCTCTCTAGCGCGCTCCTGAAAGCGTAGGTCTATGCGAGTGGCCAGCGAAATAAGGTCCTCCAGAGTGGTGGGGGTGTCTCGCCCGGCAAGCTCATCCTTGATCTTGCTGGAGAGGCCTCTCCAAAAGGCTCCCACTAGAGCCTCATTGTTCCACCCTAACTCAGAAGAGAGGGTCCGGAAGCGGATGGCGTATTGCCCCACTGTGAGGGAACCCTGGCGGAGGTTAAAAAGGGCCTCAGTGGAGGATGCTAAGCGACCCGGTTCATCGAATACCTTGCGAAAGGTTTCTAAGAAGGTCTGTAAATTTAGCACTACGGGGTCATCTCTCTCCCACAAGGGGTTCACCCAGGACAGGGCCTCACCCTCAAGATGGGACACAACGAATGCCACCTTGGCGCGGTCAGTAGGATACTGAAGGGGGGCAAGCTCAAAATGTAGCCTGCATTGATTTAAAAAACCCCGGCATAACTTGGGATCTCCACCGTACCTGGGGGGTTTACCCAGACGGGGAGCCGGAGTAGGGGCTACATCCGGGGAGGAAGTTGCAGCGGCAGCAGAGGATTGCAGGGCCAGCAATCGGTCATCCACGGATGCCATGTAACCCAAGATGTGGGATTGGGCGTCGCGCTGCTGCGCGAGCTCCTGTTGAAGGCTGACTAAGAGAGGAGCGTGCCCGGGGTCAGAGGTCTGCAGGGCGGACAACCGGGTGTCCATAGACTTCATAAAGGACATTATCCGGTTCTGATTTTCACGAAGGAACAGCAATTCCTTTTGTGTGGCGGCTGCGGCACCGGCGGGATCCATGGCCTGATGATACTGTGACGCCTCTGGCTATTACGTCCAAGAGTGGACCCTCTGGATCGCGGATCCGGAGCCCCTGGGCCGAGCACACCTGGTGAAGACCGACCCCTATACAGGGATCGTTAGGGGCAAGACCGCAGGGGGCGGAACCGCGACAGCCGGAGCCAGCAGGGACGACTCGGAGGACTGGCAGACAGAGCAGGAGTAGCGAAGTGGAGGCAGTAGAAAGAGGCTGGAAGCCCACAGGAAAGGTACAGCGAGGACCACAGGAAGGAGGCAGGCAGACAGACACGGACCAGGAACAGGGCAGACAAGGAACAGCAAGGGTAGGCAGGGTACACAGAAGAAGGTAGGGCCGATGGGTGCTGCGAGTCACAACAATCATCAGGCGCCCTCAGAATAGAGCGGACGCCTGATATATGCGGCGACCGGAAGTGCGCCCTACAGACCCTCCCCTAGCGACGCCCCCTGCCAACGGAAGAAGCCGGGGGAACGCGCGTGCGCGGCCTAAGGCCGCCGCGGTCACCCGCAGCAGAGCGGCAAGCAGCGCGGAGGAACGCGCGAACCGGAGGGCGCAGGTGAGAGGGAGCTGCGGCGGGCGCCGTCGCTAAAGGGGCATCGGCGGGCACGGCCGCCGATGTCACAAATATAAAAGGTTTTTATGGGGACTCAGGGGGAGTCAGGGGATTTCACAAGTAGCTGGGGAATGTATAGCTCACACTCTATTAGATGATATTTTTGGTTGATAGGCCAAAAAACTGGTGACAGATTCCCTTTACGGAACATCATAACTTTGCCTTACTACCTGGATGACCAGCAAGTACAATCTCGGATCTCCTTTCTCATCATTTTTGGCAGCCGGGGTTGCATCATGATGTGGTTGAATGGGTGTCTGCTTACAGTATTTGTGCACGTTCTAAAGTTTCGCATACCCGTCCGTCTGGTCCTCTTCTTCCACTACCCATTCCTAGCAGACCATGGACACATACGTCCATGGATTATTTTACTGACCTACCGTTGTCGGCGGGCAGGACTGTGGCTCTGGTGGTTGTGGTTAGTTTCAGTAAAATGGTGCATTTCATTGTTTTACCGGCATTTCTGAATGCCAGGACTCTTGCTCAGATTTTTGTTAATGAAATCATGAAGCTTCACAGAGTTCCCTCTGATGTGGTGTCAGATCGGGGGATCAAATTTGTTTCTGAGTTCTGGAAAGTGTTCTGTACTCAACTAGGGGCGCAGCTATCCTTTTCCTCTGCTTTCAATCTTCAGTCGAATAGACAGACAGAGTGCACTAATCAGAATTTGGAGACTTACCTCAGGTGTTTTGACTCCGAAAACCAGAAGGATTGGGCATCTTACTTACCTTTGTCCGAGTTTGCTATTAATAATCATCGCCAAGAATCTACCGGCAGGTCACCTTTCTTTGGTGCATGCGGTTTCCATCCAAAGTTTGTTACTTTTAGTGGAGGAGGGGCTTCAGGAGTTCCTGAGGAGGAATGTTTTGGTTTGTCGCTCTCTTCAGTGTGGCAGGGGGTTCAGAGTAATTTGAAGGTCATGGGAGACAGTACAAACGTATGTCTGACAGAAAACGCTTGCCAGATTCGGACCTAAGTGTGAATGGCTTTCTGTGGTTGTCTACCAGGACTATCAAGTTGAATATCCCTTCCTGGAAACTCAGACTTAGGTTTATCGGCCCCTATAAAATAACCGCCTCATTAACCCTGCAGCTTTTCGTCTTGAGTAACCCCATTGTGACGACTCCTGGAGTGGACCCTCTGGGTCGTGGCACCAACCCTCCCATGGCGAGCTGACCTAGTGAGGACCACCCCCTATACAGGGAGTGCCAGGCGCAAGCCCAAGGGGTAAGGCACCACGACTGCTGGCACCAGGTGGCCGGCTCACAGGAGACACGAATGAGTGTGTCTGCAGGGACGTGTAAAGCATGGATACAGGGACACGTGGTGTACAGGAAGGTACAGGGTGCACTCGGGAACACAAGGCGTGTACACGGGAGTGCGCTAGATACAGGATAGTGCAAGACGGGTACACGAGAGTCTGTATGGCGTGCAGCGACAAGTACGTCCGGGTGTGAGCAAAGCAGGACGCGCGCAAAGGAGCACGTCAGAGTACTGAGTTAGGCAGCAGGTGTGCCAGGAGGTGTGAAAGAAAACAGGAACAGAGTGTGTGCCAGGAGGCACAACTGAGGATAAGACAGAGCAGAGGATCAGAGTGTGTGCCAGGAGGCACAACTGAGTATAAGAGAGAGCACAGGATCACAGTGTGTGCTAGGAGGCACAACTGAGTATAAGACAGAGCACAGGAACATGGTGTGTGCCAGGAGGCACAACTGAGTATAAGACAGAGCACAGGAACAGGGTGTGTGCCAGGAGGCACAACTGAGCACAAGGCAGAGTGCAGGTTCAGAGCGTGTGCCAAGAGGCACAGCAGAGTACAAGGCAGAGTACAGGTTCAGAGCGTGTGCCAAGAGGCACAATAGAGTACAAGGCAGAGGACCGAATACAGCGCACAGCCAGGCAGGGACACGGCAGACCAAGCCAGGAAGTACAACAATTATCAGGCACCTCCCATAGGAAGAGGTAGCCTGATATAGCACATGATCACTAGGGCTTCCGGGTCAAGTCTTCCAATACCATAGAGAGGACGGACCTGGAGACAGAGCTGAGAAGAGCACGCACGCACACAGAACATGGAGAAAACATGAACCTAAGTACGAGATGTGCGCATGCGCACCCGGCGGGACCCCCGGAGCGACCGCAGCTCCGGAAGAGATGATGTCGGGACCGAGGTCCCGCCCCCAGGTGAGCGCGGCGTGACAGGCAGCGTGACAGTACCCCCCCCTTTACGCCCCCTCTTCCTAAAGCTGGAGAGGAACTTAGACAAAATCTGGGGTGCGTGGATATTCTCCCTGGGTTCCCATGACCTTTCCTCAGGGCCAAAACCCTTCCAATCGATCAAGAACATGGTTCTCCCTTCTTCATGGCCAAAATGTCATTCACCTCAAACTCATCCCCCATGCCAACAGGCTGGGGTGTGTGGCCTGGAGAAGGATGAAATTGGTTAAGTACCACAGGTTTAAGGAGAGACACATGGAAGGAATTGGGAGTACGGAGCAAAGGAGGTAGCTTCAGTTTGTATGCAACATCATTAATACGCCTGAGGATCTCAAAAGGACCAATGTAACGGGGACCCAGTTTGTAAGATGGTACCTTAAGGCAGATGTATTTGGTGGAAAGCCACACCTTGTCACCAGGGAGATATGGAGGAACGTCCAGGCGCCTCTTGTCAGCGTGTAATTTCATTCTGTCCCGTGCTTTCTCGAGAGCAGTTTTGGTCTCCTGCCATACCCTGGAGAACTCCACGGACAGAGAATCGGCAGCAGGTACCCCCGAGACAGGAAGTACCGGTAGAGGCACACTGGGGTGCTGTCCAAAGACGATGAAGAAAGGAGACTTCGTGGACGATTCACTGGAGTGATTATTGTAGGCGAACTCAGCCCAAGGAAGTAGACAGACCCAGTTATTCTGATGAGCATTTGAAAAGTGCCGGAGGTAGGATGTAAGGATCTGGTTGGTACGTTCCACCTGCACATTGGTTTGGGTTTGTTAGGCGGAAGAGAAATCCAATGACACTTTCATGAGTCCGCATAGAGCTCTCCAGAAACGGGAGGTGAATTGAACCCCTCTGTCCGACACAATGTGCCGAGGGAAGCCGTGAATTCTGAAGATATGAGAAATGAAGATCTTCGCCAAGTCAGGAGCAGAGGGTAGTCCGGGAAGAGAAATGAAGTGGGCCATCTTTGAGAATCGGTCTACAACCACTAAGACCACAGTACAACCGGAAGAACGAGGCAGATCGGTAATGAAATCCATGGCTATGTGCTGCCATGGAGCCGACGGAACAGGAAGCGGGAGCAGAAGACCGGAGGGTGGTTGTCTGGGTATCTTGTTCTGGGCACAGGAAGGGCAAGATGCCACAAAGTCTTTAAGGCCCTGGGAGAGAGAAGACCACCAATAATAGCGAGAGATTAAGCCCAAAGTCTTTTTGACACCAACGTGGCCGGCAATTTTGGACGAATTTCCCCAGTTTAACACTCGTTTTCGGTTATTCTCAGCCACAAAGGTTCTTCTCGGAGGTAACGTGGTTATCTTGATAGGAGCCACGGTAATTACTTTGGACGGGTCAATGATATGAGAGGGTTCTTCTTCTGCATCTGACGACAGGAATGATCTTGACAACGCATCCGCTCTAACGTTTTTATCGCCGGGCCGAAAATGTAGTTCAAAGTCAAAGCGGGCGAAGAATAAGGACCACCTGGCTTGCCGAGGATTGAACCTCTGTGCGGACTGGATGTACGCCAGGTTCTTATGGTCCATGAAGATCTTGATCGGAAGTATGGCACCTTCCAGTAAGTACCTCCACTCCTCCAAGGCCAATTTAATGGCCAATAGCTCTTTGTCGCCAATGAAGTAGTTCTGCTCAGTGGAGGAAAATACTTTAGAAAAGAAGCCACAGGTGACAAAACGTCCAGAACAAGATTTCTGCAGAAGGACTGCGCCAGCCCCGGTAGAGGATGCGTCCACCTCGAGAGTGAAAGGTCTACTAACCTCAGGTCGATGAAGCGCCGGAGCAGAGGTGAAGGCTTGTTTCAACGACTGGAAGGCCTCTTCAGCCTCAGAGGGCCAAGCCTTTGGGTTAGCTCCTTTGCGGATAAGGGATGAGATGGGGCGAACCAATGAGGAGAAATGGGGACCGAATTGTGGGTAGTAGTTCGCAAAACCAAGGAAGCGTTGGATTGCCCTCACCCCATGGGGCCGTGGCCAGTCGAGGACAGCAGACACCTTCGCCAGATCCATGCATAGACCAGAATCTGAGATAATGTACCCCAAGGATGGCAGGGACGTTTGCTCGAAGGCACATTTCTCGAGCTTGGCATAAAGGCGGTTCTCCCTCAGGCGCTGGAGGACTTCACGCACGTGCTTTCTGTGGGCGGAGAGGTCTGGAGAAAAAACGAGGATGTCATCCAAATAGACTACCACGCAGGAGTACAGCATATCCCGGAAGACGTCATTCACGAACTCCTGGAACACCGCTGGGGCATTGCAGAGGCCGAAGGGCATGACCAAGTACTCGTAGTGACCATCTCAGGTGTTAAAGACGGTCTTCCACTCATCACCGGAATGAATGCGGATCAAGTTGTAGGCCCCACGAAGATCCAGTTTGGTGAAAATTCGAGCTCCTCTAAGCCGGTCAAAGAGCTCCGGGATCAATGACAATGGGTACTGGTTCTTGACCGTGATATCGTTCAGCCCTCGGTAGTCTATGCAGGGACGGAGGGAGCCGTCCTTCTTTTTGACAAAGAAAATCCCCGCTCCTGCGGGTGAGGAGGACTTACGGATAAAACCTCTAGCAAGGTTCTCCTGGATATACTCAGACATTGCTTGGGTTTCAGCAGGGGATAGCGGATATATTCTACCCCTGGGTGGCGTAGAACCAGGAACGAGATCAATCGGACAGTCGTATGGCCGATGGAGGGGCAGAGTCTCGGCCTCTTTCTTGTCGAAGACATCTGCCAGTAAGCCGATGGCAAACCCATAGGTGCCGAGGACGGACAGGTAGATTTCATCGGCTGGACGGGCAACGGGCACTTCTCCTGACAGAACGGTCCCCAGCGGAGTATATCGCCCGACCGCAAGTCCAGGGTTGGCTCATGAGTCCGTAGCCAAGGGAGACCTAGAAGGAGCATGTGAGACATAGTAAACGTGGAAGGAGATCTTCTCCCAGTGCAGGACTCCTACCTGCAGCTCGATCTCTTCGGTGGCCTGGGTAACGATCTCCTGCAAGGATGTACCATTGACCGAAACTATCGACCGAGGAGTCTCCAGGGATCTGACAGGAATCCGGTATTTTTTAACCGCCTCGAGTGTGATAAAATTCTCATCCGCGCCAGAATCCAGAAAAGCCTCCTCTGTATAACGCTTGGTACCAAGATTCAGTAACACGGACACGACCAGGGAGTGAGAGGAGTCACGTACACCTAGGCAAAGAAGTTTCCCGGCTTCTTGGGACAAGAACGAAGGAGATGAGAGGAACTCCCACAGTAAAGGCAGAGACCAATAGTAAGCCTCTCCTTGTGATGCTGTTCGCCCGACTTGCCATGGTCCACCTCCATAGGCTCTGAAACGGAGGTCGCAGAAGGCATGGGGCACGAGTGGAGAGGTCTGCGGGTAGTCAACGGGAGGCGGGAAGGCCTTCTTTCTCTGGCTGATTCACGGGCATGCTCCTGGAACCGTAGGTCTATGCGTGTCGCCAGAGCGATCAGATCCTCTAAAGAGGTGGGAGTGTCCCTGCCTGCCAGTTCATCTTTGATCCGACCGGACAGACCACGCCAAAGGACCCATACGAGGGCCTTGTTGTTCCAACTGAGTTCGGAGGACAAGGTACGAAACTGGATGGCATACTGTCCCACCGATAGGGTACCCTGATGGAGGTTAAAGAGGGACTCGGTGGTGGAAGCCAGACGAACCGGCTCGTCGAACGCCTTGCGGAAGATGTCCAAAAAGGTGGAAAGCTGAGAGACGAGTGGATCGTTACGTTCCCAGAGGGGATTCACCCATGCTAACGCCTCCCCCCTCTAAGTGGGAAACAATAAAGGCAATTTTGGCGTGCTCGGTGGGATAGTGCTGCGGCAAAACCTCGAAATGTAACCGGCATTGGTTCAGAAATCCTCAACAAAACTTAGGGTCACCACTATATCGGGGTGGCTTGCACAAGCGCGGCAGCGGGTGCGGAGCCGAGGACTGGGCAGAAGCGGATTGTATGGAAAGGAGCCGATTATCTACCGACGCCATATAGTTGAGGATATGGGCCTGGGGGTCGCGTTGCTGTGTGAGTTCTTGCTGGAGGCTGGCCAACTGGGAAGCATTCCCAGGGTCAGAGGACTGTAAGGCAGATAAACGGGACTCCATGGACTTAAGAAATTACATAATCCTAGTCTGGTTTTCCCGGAGGAACACAGCTCCTTTTGGACGGGAGCCGCGGTACCAGCGAGGTCCTGGGCCTGATTATACTGTGACGACTCCTGGAGTGGACCCTCTGGGTCGTGGCACCAACCCTCCCAGGGCGAGCTGACCTAGTGAGGTCCACCCCCTATACAGGGAGTGTCAGGGACAAGCCCAAGGGGGTAAGGTACCACTACTGCTGGCACCAGGTGGCTGGCTCACAGGAGACACGAATGAGTGTGTCTGCAGGGACATGTAAAGCGTGGACACAGGGACACGTGGTGTACAGGACGGTACAGGGTGTACTCGGGAACACAAGGCGTGTACACGGGAGTGCGCTAGATACAGGATAGTGCAAGACGGGTACACGAGAGTCCGTATGGCGTGCAGCGACTAGTACGTCCAGGTGTGAGCAAAGCAGGACGCGCGCAAAGGAGCACGTCAGAGTACAGAGTTAGGCAGCAGGTGTGCCAGGAGGTGAACAGAGAACAGGAGGAGGCACAACTGAGTATAAGACAGAGCACAGGATCAGAGTGTGTGCCAGGAGGCACAACTGAGTATAAGACAGAGCACAGGATCAGAGTGTATGCCAGGAGGCACAACTGAGTATAAGACAGAGCACAGGATCAGAGTGTGTGCCAGGAGGCACAATTGAGTATAAGACAGAGCACAGGAACAGGGTGTGTGCCAGGAGGCACAACTGAGCAAAAGGCAGAGTGCAGGTTCAGAGCGTGTGCCAAGAGGCACAGCAGAGTACAAGGCAGAGTACAGGTTCAGAGCGTGTGCCAAGAGGCACAATAGAGTACAAGGCAGAGGACCCAAATACAGCGCACAGCCAGGCAGGGACACGGCAGACCAAGCCAGGAAGTACAACAATAATCAGGCACCTCCTATAGGAAGAGGTAGCCTGATATAGCACATGATCACTAGGGCTTCCGGGTCAAGTCCTCCAATACCATAGAGAGGACGGACCTGGTGAAGAACGCGCGCGCACACAGAACATGGAGAAAACATGAACCTAAGTGCGAGAGTGCGCGTGCGCACCTATCGGGACCCCCGGAGCGACCGCAGCTCAGGAAGAGATGATGTCGGGACCGAGGTCCCACCCCCCAGGTGAGCGCGGCGTGACAGGTGGTGTGACACCCATGCTCTTAAAATTCACAATGTGTTCCACAGGTCTCTGCTAAAGAATTAGGTTGAACCTCTTGAGTCCACCCCCTGCCGCCGCCGCCCCCAGTCATTGTTGATGGTAATTTGGAATTCCAGATTTCGAGGATTGTTGATTCTTTTCTTCAGTATCGTTCCCTGCAGTACTTGGTGCACTGGAGGGGCTATGGTCCAGAAGAGAGGATGTGGGTTCAGCATCAGAGGTGAATGCCCCTAGACTGGTACGTTCATTCCATGCCTTTTATCCTGAGAAGCTGAGTCCTGAGTGTAGCCAGCGGGGGAGCCGGTCGGAGGTGAGTATCACATGTAGCGATATCACTAGTGATATCGCTGCTGCGTCACAAAATCGGTGACGCTTTAGCGATAGCGCTATGTGTAAAGGGCCCTTAAGACATGTATACCTCTGAATATGGTTCTATTGGGATTGGGTCGGTGACGCTAACTTAATTAAGAATAGTGGAGGATTGTTACTAGCCCCCTTTCTCTTTGCACCTTGTGTGCACTTTATATGCACTTGGCACTTTGTGCACACTAATTTTGGTAGTAGAAAATTTATAGAGGTTTGCCTGTTGCTCCCATGCTGTTATAACAGTGATGTTTTGGTCCTAGCACATGAGCTCTTGTAATACGCTTTGTTCTATTGAGTTTGTCTATTACATGTTATCTATTTGGATTAATAAATCTATTTTTATTGAATTGTGGACATGAGTGCTCCGTTGTTCTTTGTAGGATTTATGTGTTTTTGGAGTGTCCAAGTGATTATTGCATTTTGTCCCTTGGGATAGGCATTTTTTGCTTATTGATATATATTGGTATTAGAGTTGAGCGAAACGGGTCGGTCAAATTGATAAGTCGCCGACTTTCGTTAAAGTCGGGTTTCGCCGATCGAAACCCGACCATAGCATGAGGTCGGCCATGAGGTCGCCGACCCACGCGCCAAAGTCGCGTTTCCCATGATGCTTCCAGCGCCTTTTCTCAGCCAATCATCAAGGACGCACACTGTGGGCAACGCGATGACATCAGCAGCGGCCACCACCATCTTAGAGAAGGGAATTCGTGTGATTGGCTTGCTTTGTGTGGCATCACAATGGCTACAAAAGCCCTGACTGCCGACCGCCATTTTACTTCTGCCGATCTTAGCATAGGGAGAGGTTGCTGCTGCTGATTCTCAACAGGGAGAGCGTTAGGCAACAAAGAAAAAAAACTGTGCTTCTTCTGATAGCGATTTCAACTGTACAGTTAGTGTGCAGTGACAGGGGAGGTGTGTGCAGCAGCGCTGGTGTTTATTAGGCTGCCTTATAAGGCTACCTGATAGCTGCATTGCTGTGTGTACACTGCTGTGCAGACTGCTTTTTTAAAAGCAAAAAAACTTTTATTCTGATTTTCTGCACAGTTACAGAGTGTTCATTTTTTCACACACCATATAGAGGTGTACGCTCCTCACACACTACCGTGTACCGGCTGGTATCACGGACATATATATGCTATCTGTGACTCTGTAAAAAAATAGATGGAGATTTTAAATTTTCCATACATACACCGTATAGAGCTGTCCGCTTGTCAAACAGTATCGTATATCTGCTGTTTGATTACGGTCAAATCTATACAGAGACAGCGTGTGTGTGTGACTCCGTAAAAAAATAGACGGAGATTTAACCATTTCCATACATACACCGTATAGAGCTGTCCGCTTGTCAAACTGTATCGTATATTTGCTGTTTGATTACGGTCAAATCTGTACAGAGACAGCGTGTGTGTGTGACTCCGTAAAATAAAGACAGAGATTTAAAAATGTCCATACACACACCGTATAGAGCTGTACGCTCCTCACACACTACCGTGTACTAGCTGCTATCACGGACAAATACATGTTATCTGTCTTTGACTCCGTAAAAAAACAGATGGAGATTTAAAATTTTCCATACATACACCATATACAGCTGTCCGCTTCTCAAACAGTATCGTATATCTGCTGTTTGGATTACGGTCCATGTGTGTGAGTGCGTAAATACATAGATGGACATTTCCATTTTTCCATACACCATATAGAGCTGTCCGCTTCTCTAACAATATCGTATATCTGCTGTTGACTCCGTCAAAAAATAGACGGAGATTTAAAATTTTCCATACATACATCGTATAGAGCTGTCCGCTTCTCAAACAGTATCGTATATCTGGCGTTTGTCTAACGGTCAAATCTATACAGAGACAGCGTGTGTGTGTGACTCCGTAAAAAAATAGACGGAGATTTAAAATTTTCCATACATACACCGTATAGAGCTGTACGCTCCTCACACACTACCGTGTACCAGCTGGTATCATACATGCTATCTGGATGTGACTCCGTTAAAAAATAGACGGAGATTTTCATTTTTTCATACATACACCGTATAGAGCTGTCCGCTTCTGATACAGTACCGTATATATGCTGGTTGGATTACGGTCAAATACATACTGGGAGAGCGTCTGTGACTAAGGAAATATATACGAAGATTTAAATTTTTACCTACACCTTATATAGCTGTACGTTCCTCATACAGTACCATATATCTGCTGGTACTTTTGTTACATTTTCACAAACATGAGGAAGTATGGTGGAAGAGGCCGCGAACGTGGGTGGGGGGGGCAGCTGGTACTGATGGTGGTGGTGGTGCATCTGCTGGTTATGCCAAAAGCACAATAGCAGCTAAGGCAGGAGGTGTTGAGCCTGCGTCATCGTCTGGCACAAGAAGGCCTGTAAGGTTCCCTTTTCTGGGAGTAGGAAAACCGATTTAAAAGCCGGAGCATCAGGAACAGGTTTTGACTTACATTGCCGAAACAGCCACCAGCTCTATTGCCTCCTCTTCTTAACTTTCAAAACCTGCAAGCACTGAGTTGTCAGTGCAGGGTTCTGGTCAGGAAAAACACCTTTCCTTGTGTCCTTCACCCACACCAAAAGTGAAGGATGCAGCAGCCCACACTTCAGATTACTCCATTTACTCCATGGAGCTCTTTTCACATGCCATGCCTGGGTTATCCAGTCAAATCCTGAATTCTCCAGTCCAAGATGAATCTGATATGGAGTGCACTGATGCACAGCCACTGCTAGATGATTCTGCTGGTACATTGACCCAGAGCACTACATTGCCCTCGCAGTCTACTGAGCCAGAATCTGACCCTGATGAAAGTCTGGTGCCCCTTCCCGCATACTATACCACCTTACACGGTGACACAGAGAAAAGTGCCGATGAAATTGAAGAGGAGGTGATGGATGACCCAGTTGTTGACCTGGATTGGCATCCATTGGGGGAAGAGGGTGCCGCTGGCAATAGCTCAGATGAGGAGAAGGATCTGCAGCAGGCATCGACATCTCAGCAGCGGTTATCTGGCAGGCCCGTAGCTGTCCAAAAACGTGGAACAAAATCCAAAAGAGGCGCAGGACAGCTTGGCCACACGGTCAAATTCACACAGCGTGCAAGCCCTGAAAATTTATACCATAGTAGGAAGAGTGCAGTGTGGCACTTCTTTGTCCAAAATCCTACTGATGAGGCAAAGGTTATCTGTAAGAAGTGCGGAAGGACCTTTAGCCGAGGAAAAAATCTCAGAAATTTGAATACCAGTTGCATGCTTAGACATTTAACCACCATGCACTTGCAAGCATGGACGGACTACAAAACCTCAGGTACCACATGTGCACCTGCTCCGACTGAAGGTACCCAGCAACGCTCCATTACTTCTCCTACTGTAAGACCACCGCCACCGGTAAGCACACCACCAGCAATAAATGTTGAGGTGTCGTCGCAAGGCCAAAGCAGTCAGGGAATCACATTGGTTTTGCAACGAAACACTGAATCTAGGCCATCACCACCAACACCATCACCAACCCCCTCTCAGTCCATCCGGTCCACCGCTAGTTCCCCCATATGCAGCTCTCAAGTCCAGCTCACTCTAGCAGACACTCTGAGTAGGACAAGTAAGTACTCATCCTCTCATCCGCATACACTGGCTTTGAACGCCAACATTGCCAAACTGATCTCATTAGAGATGATGCCCTTCCGTTTGGTTGAAAGCGAAGCTTTCCGAGAGCTCATGGCCTACGCTGTCCCATGCTACAGCCTACCCAGTCTGCATTTCTTTTCTCGAAAAGCCATCCCTGCCCTCCACCTGCATGTGAAAGACCGCATTGTCCATGCACTCAAACAATCAGTGAGTGGAAAGGTGCACCTCACAACAGATGCATGGTCCAGTAGGTATGGCCAGGGCCGTTACATGTCCATCACTGCGCACTGGGTTAATGTGGTGGATGCAGGCTCCACAGGGGACAGCGGCGGTGGAACAGTGTTGCTTAGCCCACGGTATAGGAAACAGTTGGCTGTAGGTGTTCGACCCTCCTCCTCCTCCAGAAGTGAAAGCTCGTCCACAGAGAGCAGTCGCACGAGCACTCCATCCGCAGCTGCCAGTGTTGCACACGAGGTGTCCCACTATCGAACAGCTAGTGGTAAGCGGCAGCAGGCTGTTTTAAAGATGATGTCTTTGGGCGACAACCGACACACCGCGGAGGTACTGGCTGACTACTTGCAGTGACAAACTGAGTCATGGCTGGGCAGTCTACATCTTGAGCCAGGCAAGGTAGTCAGTGATAACGGTCGGAATTTTGTGGAAGCCATAGCCCTTGCAAAACTCACACACATACCTTGCCTGGCTCACACTTTGAACCTGGTGGTGCAGTGCTTCCTAAATAATTATCCGGAGTTAACAGCCCTGCTCCAAAAGGTGCAAAGACTGTGGTCGCACATCCGTCACTCGCCTGTACACTCCAGTTGTATGCAGGAGCTACAGCGATTGCTCCACCTCCCCAAGCACCACCTAATCATAGACGTTGCAACAAGGTGGAACTCCACCCTGCACATGGTTGAGAGGTTGTGCGAACAGAGGCAGGCTGTAATGCATTTGTGGGAGGATACACGGGCAGGCAGTTTGAGGGTAGACATGGAGTTGTCGGGTGTGCAGTGGTCAAAGCTGAAAGACCTCTGTAAAGTCTTTCAGTGTTTTGAGGAATGCACACGGCTGGTAAGCGCAGACGACGCCATCATAAGCATGAGCATCCCACTTATGCGTCTGCTCATGCAAAGTTTGACACACATTAAGGATCAGGTGTCTGCAGCGGAGGAGGAACAGGAGGAGGAGGAGGAGGGAAGCCTTGATGACAGTCAGCCATTGTCTGGTCAGGAAACTGTCCTGGACGAGGTGGAGGAAGAAGAAGAGGAGGAGGAGGATGAGAGGGATGATTATTTTGGGGAGGAGGATGCTTCTCTGGGGGCAAGAGAAAATGTTGGCATGGCAAGGTCAGGCACAGGGTTTGTGGGTGACAGGAGGGATGTGGATTTGCCAGAGAGTGCTCCTCCACCCACCACTGCCAGTGCATCATTGACACCTGGAACACTGGCCCACATGTGTGATTATGCCTTGCGGATCCTAAAAAGGGTCCCCCGCATTGCCAAAATGATGAAGGATGACGACTACTGGTTGGCCAGCATCCTCGATCCACACTATAAAGGCAAATTACACAACATCATGCCACAGGAGAACCTAGAGCTAATATTGGCTAACAAGCAACTCTGGTAAACCGTTTGTTTGAGGCATTCCCAGCACACAGCAGTGGTGCTGGTTCTCCCACGAGCCGAAGTGGGCAAAATGGAAGAGGTCTTCGTTGTGCACACAGCCGAAGTGGCATTGGAGACAGGGGTTTCATGACCATGTTGTGGACTGATTTCTCAACTACCATTCACTCGACTGGTAATACTGCATCAATTGCAAGTGACAGGAGACAGCAGTTGTCAACTATGGTTATAAACTACTTCTCCTCCCATATCGATGTTCTCCCTCACAGGTCATTCCCTTTTGACTATTGGGCCTGTAAACTGGACACCTGGCCTGAACTAGCACAATATGCCTTACAGGAGCTCGCTTGCCCTGCTGCTAGTGTGTTATCTGAAAGAGTCTTCAGTGCTGCTGGATCAATCCTGACAGAAAAAAGGACCCGTCTGTCAGCCCAAAAGGTTGATGATCTAACCTTCATTAAAATGAACCATGCATGGGATGCAAAGGATTTTGTCCCACCTTCCCCTGATGACACATTGGTTGCCAGAAATTTGGCTCGCTTTTGTCCTCCTCTTCCTCGGACTTGTCAAATTCCTTCATTTGCAGCTGCTGAATGTCCAGCCTACACACCAACATATGCCATTTTTTAAACCTCCCTAACTGGGCTGCCCCCCCAAGGGCTGGGGTCACCACGAGGCGTACCTGGGCAAGTGGCATTGCCCTGAACCGGTGGGTGGGCCCACTCTTGGCCGATGGCACTGGCACAGGGCCCTTCATAGTACAATACAGTGTCTCTGACGGTGGGGGGCCCACTCACCGTCAGACACACCAGCGAATATGAGGGGCCCTGTGCCAGTACCGTCGCCCACGAGTGTGCCCCCGCTTGGTCATGGCCACAGCACTTGCAAGTTGCAATACTTACCTCACCCTGCTCCACTGCTGTGTAGTCTGGGCAGTTAAATCCTTCACAGGGACGGCCACTAGAAATTTGGTGTATTGATCAATGATGGTTAAGATGTAACTATGACCTGTCCTGCTGGCCTCTACCTTCAGATGATCAATGGCTACCATTTGAAATGGACGTCAACTTACAAGCGGATGCAGTGGTGGTTTATGATCACCTTTCACAGTTGTGATAGTCACAGACGTGTGACATTCCTGCCACCATTTTTCAATGTCTCCTCTCATGCCAATCCAATAGAATCGCCTACGGCCTGTGGCTTCTGTCTTTTGCACTCCAAAGTGACCAGACACACCATGATAGGCAGTGATGACCATGTCTACATCTCTCCCTATGATCACAATTTGATGGAGACGAGTAACGGTGATGTGATCCATGCCACTGCGATACAGCAATCCTTTCTTCACAAATAACCATTTTCACTGTCTCCACAGACAAAGTAATTGAGGGTCAGCATCGCCTCTGCGACATCTACTGGGAGGTTTTCCCGTGATCAGTAATTCCCAAATTTCTGCAAACACTCGACTTTCCGTCTGTACTTGTATCCATCTAGTCTCCAGTAGCGGAGATTCTTGACTGGCTTACTGAGATTGAAATATATATGAAGATTTAAAAGTACCCCAACAATGTATACTGGTATACGCTTTGAATACATTTCCCTTTTTCTACTTTTTATATTCTGGTGTAATCCATACTGAGCCTGTGAGTGTCTGTGTCTGACTCCGGAAATATAGACGGAAATTTACAATTACCCCTAGACTGGATACACCAGGTATCTGCTGATACAGTACCTTTGTTCTAAATTTTTTACTACGGTATAATCCATACTGAGTGAGCGTGTGTGGTTTCCTCCTTCTATATATACGGGGATAAAAAAATTTACCCTATACTATATACAGCTTCTATCTTGTTATACAGTACCTTTGTTCGACATTTAGCATTACGGTCAAATCCATACTGAGTGAGCGTCTGAGGGTGACTACGGGAATATCTATATGGAGATCTAAATTGTACCCTATAATATATATACTTGCTATCTTGTTATCCAGTACCTTTTTTTCAACATTTTGTATTATGGTCAAATCCGGACTGAGTGAGCGTCTGAGGGTGACTCCGGAAATATATATCGAGATTTCAAATTTGCCCAACACTGTATACAGCTCTATGCTTCTGATACAGTAACCTTGTTTGCTATTTTGATTCTGGTGTAATCCATAATGAGCCTGTGAACGTCTGTCTGTTGCTCCGGAATTATAGTGGGAGATTTAAGATTACACCAACACTGTATACAGCTGTAGGCTTGTGATACATTACCCATTTACTGCTTTTTATATTCTTGTCTAATCCATACTGGGCCTGAGAGTGTTTGTGTCTGCCTCCTGAAATATATATTCGGAGATTCAGAATATTTAAACTATACTATACATACCTTGTATCTGGTGATACTGTACCCTTTTTCAAATTTTTATATTATTGTGTAATCCATACTGAGTCTATGAGCGTCTGTGTATGACTCATGGAATATATACGGAAATTTACAATTATCCCTAGACTGTATAGAGCTGTACGCTTCTGATACAGTACCATATATCTGCTGGTATTTTGGGTACATTTTCCAAAAATTAGTAAGTATGGTGGAAGAGGCCGCAAACGTCGGTGTGGGGGGCCAGCTGGTACTGATGGTGGTGGTGGTGCATCTGCTGGTAGTGCCAAAAGCACAATAGCAGCTAAGGCAGGAGGTGTTGAGCCTGCGTCATGGTCTGGCTCCAGAAGGCCTGTAAGGCTCCCTTTTCTGGGAGTAGGTAAACTGCTTTTAATGGGGCACATTATATATGAAGCATTATTTGGGCCCATCATACACTGGAGCATCATCCATGAGGCCCATCATATACTGGAGCATTCCAAATGGGGGATATCAGACACTGGAGCAGCATTTACGGGGCCCATTATACACTGGAGCATTAGAAATGGGGCTTATTATATATGGAGCATTATTTGGGCCCATAAGACACTGGAGCATCATCCATGGGCCCATCATATGCTGGAGCATTCTAAATGGGGCAGATCAGACACTGGAGCAGCATCTATGGGGCCCAATATACACTGTAGCATTAGAAATGGGGCCCATTATATATGGAGCATTATTTGGGCCCATAACACAATGGAGCATCATCCATGGGGCCCATCATATACTGGAGCATTCTAAATGGGGCAGAATATATATGGAGCATTATTTGGGCCCATCATACACTGGAGCATCATCCATGAGGCCCATCATATACTGGAGCATTCCAAATGGGGGATATTAGACACTGGAGCAGCATTTACGGGGCCCATTATACACTGGAGCATTAGAAATGGGGCTTATTATATATGGAGCATTATTTGGGCCCATAAGACACTGGAGCATCATCCATGGGCCCATCATATGCTGGAGCATTCTAAATGGGGCAGATCAGACACTGGAGCAGCATCTATGGGGCCCAATATACACTGTAGCATTAGAAATGGGGCCCATTATATATGGAGCATTATTTGGGCCCATAACACAATGGAGCATCATCCATGGGGCCCATCATATACTGGAGCATTCTAAATGGGGCAGAATATATATGGAGCATTATTTGGGCCCATCATACACTGGAGCATCATCCATGAGGCCCATCATATAGTGGAGCATTCCAAATGGGGGATATCAGACACTGGAGCAGCATTTACGGGGCCCATTATACACTGGAGCATTAGAAATGGGGCTTATTATATATGGAGCATTATTTGGGCCCATAAGACACTAGAGCATCATCCATGGGCCCATCATATGCTGGAGCATTCTAAATGGGGCAGATCAGACACTGGAGCAGCATCTATGGGGCCCAATATACACTGTAGCATTAGAAATGGGGCCCATTATATATGGAGCATTATTTGGGCCCATAACACAATGGAGCATCATCCATGGGGCCCATCATATACTGGAGCATTCTAAATGGGGCAGAATATATATGGAGCATTATTTGGGCCCATCATACACTGGAGCATCATCCATGAGGCCCATCATATACTGGAGCATTCCAAATGGGGGATATCAGACACTGGAGCAGCATTTACGGGGCCCATTATACACTGGAGCATTAGAAATGGGGCTTATTATATATGGAGCATTATTTGGGCCCATAAGACACTGGAGCATCATCCATGGGCCCATCATATGCTGGAGCATTCTAAATGGGGCAGATCAGACACTGGAGCAGCATCTATGGGGCCCAATATACACTGTAGCATTAGAAATGGGGCCCATTATATATGGAGCATTATTTGGGCCCATAACACAATGGAGCATCATCCATGGGGCCCATCATATACTGGAGCATTCTAAATGGGGCAGAATATATATGGAGCATTATTTGGGCCCATCATACACTGGAGCATCATCCATGAGGCCCATCATATACTGGAGCATTCCAAATGGGGGATATTAGACACTGGAGCAGCATTTACGGGGCCCATTATACACTGGAGCATTAGAAATGGGGCTCTTTATATATGGAGAATTATTTGGGCCCATCATACACTGGAGCATCATCCATGAGGCCCATCATATACTGGAGAAGCATCTATGGGGCCCAAATGGGGGACATCAGACACTGGAGCAGCATCTATAGGGCCCATTATGCACTGGAAAATTAGAAATGGGGCCCATTATATATGGAGCATTATTTGGGCCCATAACACACTGGAGCATCATCCATGGAGACCATCATATACTGTAGCATTATGTGGAGCTCATCATATACTGTATGGAACATTATATGGGACCAATTATTCTGTATGGAGAAATATATGGGGCTCATTATTCTGTATGGCGCACTAGGTGGTGGCCATAATACTGTATGGAGTAATATACTGTCCGCTTTTTGAGCTATTGTAGAATTTAAAATAGATATCAGTCATGTCATGTAAGAAGTGAAGTATTTTCCATTGTACTATACCTATATTTCTGTGCCGTATCGGAGCATCAAGAATTGTGGTATGTGTTAAAGGGGCGCACTGACACTCTTTGGCCCGGGGCACACGAAAACCTGGAGCCAGCCCTACCTCCCCACAACTTTAGCCAAATAACCCCCAGTTTTCAATGCGTAACTATTATTATAAAGTAAATTATGGTTGACAAGCTTAAGTAATAAGAATTTATGTTGTGGGCATTGAAATGGGCACTGTAGGTGTGTTTACTGTCCTCCACTCCCTGCCAACTTTGCTTCCCCATTGACTTGCATTGGGTTTCGTGTTTCAGTCGGACCCCCGACTTTTCACTATAGTCGGCCGATTTCGTTCGACTTGACTTTTGAGAAAGTGGGGTTTCATGAAACCCAACTCGACCCTAAAAAAAGTAAAGTCTCTAATTGGTATGTATCAGTGGATTTATTTTTTTAGTTGTAGTGGGGGCTGACCAGCACGCAACCCATCTCTCACGCGGCGGCTGCCGCGGACCTCCTCTCTTACCTCCCTCCGGCCCCGGCTCACCCGCTCTCCGGGGGTCACCTCTCTGCCTCACCGGCCGCTGCGGGCCTCGGCGCGGTCTCTCCCGATCCCCCGTCCACGGCCCACGCCTGCCTCTGTCCGGCCCCCTGGTGCGCGCTCCCGCTCCTCCTCCTCGGCGGGTGCGTCTCCTCACTATGGCCGGGCGCGCGCTCTCCCCCGCCTGAGGACGCGCGTCTCCTCCTCCAGCTGGAGGTCATGACCCGGCAGGCCTTCGCTCTCCCTATATCAGGCCGCCTCCTTCTGGAGGCGATGCCTGACTATCATTAGTATTTGCTAGTGACTCTGGCCGCTCTCCTAGCGCTCCCCTGCCTTTTCCGTGCATTTACCTTGCTCCTCTTGTGTTTCCTCTCCTAGGTTCTGTGGCTTCAGTCCTCGCCCGTTTCCCTCCTGTGTCTTCAGCCTTGCCATTCCTCCTGTCTCGCCAAGACTTGCCGTCTCTCCTGTGTCTCCGAGCCGTGTCGTCTGTCCAGTGCCTGCCCTTCGGATCCACCTCTCTGACCGCCCTGACCCTCCCGGGTACCGGCTACAGTGGTGATAGTCCCCCGTGGGCCTGCCCCATACACTCCCTGTATAGGGGGTGGTCCACCTGGTCAGCTCGCCCTTGGGGGGTTCGTTGCCACGGTCTAGTGGGTCCACCCCAGGAGTACCTTACAGTATAGTCAGGCCATGGATCCCGCTGGTACCTCGACCCCGACCCAAAAGGAACTTTTGTTCCTTCGTGAGAACCAGGCGAGGATCATGTCGTTCCTCAAATCGATGGATTCCCGACTTTCCGTTTTGCAGACCTCCGATCCGGGAGTTGCCTCCCAGATCTCCGGCCTGCAGCAGGAACTGGCCCAGCAGCGCGACACCCAGGCCCATATTTTGAACTACATCGCCTCTGTAGATAACCGCTTACTAGCCCTACAGGCGGCAGCCGCAGTACCGGCACCTGTGGCAGTTCCACACGCCTCTCCCCGGTTGGCTAAACCCCCACGTTATAGCGGAGATCCCAAACTCTGTCGGGGGTTCATCAACCAGTGCCAGTTGCATTTCGAGTTGGCTCCCCTACAGTATCCCTCCGACCGGGCCAAAGTGGCCTTTATGATTTCCCACTTTGAGGGTGAGGCACTGTCCTGGGTGAATCCCTTGTGGGAACGCGATGACCCGATTGTCTCCCAGCTCGCGACTTTCTTGGAGACCTTTCGTAAGGTCTTCGATGAGCCCGGTCGCCTGGTCTCTGCTACCGAGTCTTTGTTCTGCCTGCGCCAGGGTACCCTCTCGGTTGGACAATACGCCATCCAGTTCCGTACGTTATCCTCGGAGCTGGGGTGGAACAATGAGGCCCTGGTTGGGGCTTTTTGGCGAGGCTTATCATCCCGAATCAAGGACGAGCTGGCAGGCCGGGATACACCCTCGACTTTGGAGGACCTCATCTCGCTGGCAACACGAGTTGATCTGCGTTTCCGGGAGCGTTCCCGCGAGATCGCCAGGGAGAGAAGGCCCAATCGTTTTTCTCCTCCTACACACAGCCCACCACGCTCACGGTCCTCCGCCGCAGCCACAGCTCCCGAACCCATGCAAGTGGACCGACTAAGGCCCGCGGAGCTTCGCCGCCAGGACAGACTCGCTCATGGCCTTTGTCTCTATTGTGGCAGCGCCTCCCATCTCCTACGTTCCTGTCCTGTGAGGCCGGGAAACTCCTCCGCCTAGGACAGGTAAGAGAGGCCTCCCTAGGTGTCACTGACACCTCTCTACCCTTGACCCTTTCTGTTGTGTTTTTCCTGGGCTCCAAACGTTTTTCGGAGTTAGCCTATATTGATTCGGGGGCTGCGGGAAACTTCATCCAACTCGAGGCGGTGAAGAGATTAGGGATACCTGTCAGGTCCTTGGAGGTTCCCCGGCAGTTAGCCTCTGTCGACGGTGCTCCCTTGCGCGAAGCCGTTACCCTGGTCACTGAAGAGCTGGACTTACAGATCGGGGTCTTGCACCGTGAAAAGATAACCTTCTTCGTGCTGCCGTCTTTGTCCCACACCGTGCTTCTGGGTCTTCCGTGGTTACGGATGCATGAACCTGTTCTGGATTGGCGCTCCGGAGACATCCTTCGTTGGGGCCGTTTCTGCCAGACCAGATGTCTCCGCCCTGTACGACCCCTCAAATGCTCGTCTCCTGTCTCGGGCCCTGCGGACTTGCCTTCGGCTTACTGGGCCTTCGCGGACGTCTTCGATAAGAAGGAAGCAGAAGTCCTTCCTCCGCACCGGCAATATGATTGTCCCGTCGAGCTTGTTCCTGGCTCGACTCCGCCCCGAGGGCGGATCTATCCGTTGATTCCACTCGAGTCCCAGGCCATGACCGAATATGTACAGGAGAATTTGGCTAGGGGCTTCATCCGAAAGTCTTCCTCCCCCGCTGGAGCGGGCTTCTTTTTTGTCAAGAAAAAAGACGGGTCCCTGCGCCCCTGTATTGACTATCGTGGTCTCAACGAGATTACCGTTAAGAATAGATATCCGCTACCTCTCATCCCTGAGTTGTTTGACCGGCTGCGTGGGGCACGAATCTTTTCTAAATTGGATCTCCGTGGAGCCTATAATCTCATTCGTATTCGCTCTGGAGATGAGTGGAAGACCGCCTTCAACACCAGAGATGGACACTATGAGTATCTCGTCATGCCCTTTGGGTTATGCAACGCTCCCGCAGTCTTTCAGGAATTTGTGAACGACGTCTTCCGAGACCTTCTGTATTCCAGCGTGGTTGTGTACCTCGACGATATCCTGGTCTTTTCTCCTGATCTGTCCACTCATAGAAGAGATGTCCGGCGCGTCCTGTTCCGTTTGAGGGAGAATCGTCTGTACGCCAAGTTGGAGAAGTGTGCCTTTGAGCAGTCCTCTCTCCCATTTCTGGGCTATATCATCTCCGACTCTGGTTTGCGTATGGATCCTGAGAAGGTTTCGGCCGTGCTTAACTGGCCACGTCCTCAAGGGGTGAAAGCCATTCAGCGTTTTCTCGGCTTCGCAAACTACTACCGGCAGTTCATCTCCCATTTCTCCTCTTTGACTGGCGCTATCTCATCTTTGATCCGTAAGGGAGCCAACCCACACGTCTGGACCCCTGAAGCAGAAGAAGCCTTTCTATCTCTGAAACGTGCCTTTGCCACTGCCCCCGTACTCCGTCGCCCTGAGGTCAACAAACCATTCGTCCTTGAGGTGGATGCATCCGCAACAGGAGCCGGAGCTGTTTTGTCTCAGAGGTCCTCCTCCGGCAGGCTCGTTACGTGCGGTTTCTTTTCAAAATCCTTCTCCACCCCAGAGCGGAATTATTCCATCGGAGACCGAGAACTGCTTGCCATCAAGTTAGCGCTAGAAGAGTGGAGGTACTTGTTGGAGGGCGCCGCACATCCCTTCACAATCTACACAGACCATAAGAATCTGGCGTACCTGCGGTCTGCACAAAGACTCAACCCTCGGCAGGCCAGGTGGTCTCTGTTCTTTGGCCGATTCGATTTTGATCTGCATTTTCGTCCAGGCAACAAGAACCTCAAAGCCGACGCCTTGTCCAGGTCCTCTCTTTCCACGGATGTCGAGGAGGAACCTGCACATATTTTGGATCCATCCAGGTTCATCACCGTGGCTCCGCTTTCTCTCCTCGCTACCCCACCTGGTAAGACTTTTGTTTCTGAGACGGACCGAAGACGAATCCTCCACTGGGGCCATGCTTCTAAACTGGCAGGTCATCTCGGCCATAAAAAGACACTTCTTCTGGTGTCCCGCTATTACTGGTGGCCGACCCTTTCCCAGGATGTCCGGGATTTCGTCGCCTCCTGTCTCTCGTGTGCCAAGATCAAGGTGCCTCGGCAGCTGCCTTCTGGTCTTCTACATCCACTTCCAGTACCCTCGTCGCCTTGGCAACACATTGCCATGGACTTTATTACGGACTTACCCTCCTCTGCCAAGTGTACTGTCGTCTTAGTAGTAGTGGATAGATTCTCTAAAATGGCCTACTTCATCCCTTTGCCTGGCTTGCCATCGGCTTCCGCCTTGGCGAAGATTTTCGTCCAGCACATCTTTCGTCTCCATGGTCTGCCCCAACATATTGTCTCGGACAGAGGAGTCCAATTCACCTCTCGCTTCTGGAGAGCTCTATGCAAATCGATGGATGTCACCCTTGACTTCTCCTCATCTTATCATCCTCAGTCCAACGGTCAGGCAGAACGGACGAATCAGAGTTTGGTGAACTACCTCCGGCACTTTTCTAATATCCACCAGAACGACTGGTCTGAATTACTCCCGTGGGCTGAGTTTTCCTATAATAACCACATCAGTGAATCTTCTGGCAAATCCCCGTTTTTTGTTGTCTACGGTCTACATCCTGGTGTACCTCTACCAATTCCCCCCGCCTCGGGTGTACCGGCGGCTGATCTTCTGTCCGGCGAATTCTCCAGGATCTGGCAGGAGACCAAGACCGCTCTCGAGTTGGTACGTAACAGGGTAAAAGGATTCGCAGACAAGAGGCGCCTGGATGTCCCACCATATCAGCCAGGTGACAAAGTTTGGCTAGCCTCCAAGTTTATTCGCCTCAAGGTCCCATCCCACAAACTGGGTCCCCGCTATATTGGACCTTTTGAGGTCTTGTCCCGTATTAATGATGTCTCCTATAAATTGCGTCTTCCCGCCTCTCTCCGCATCCCTAATGCTTTCCATGTGTCTTTGCTTAAGCCAGTTATTTTCAATCGTTTCCTTTCTGAAGCTCCTCACTCACCTCCGCCTGCCGCCGCAGACGATGTATTTGAGGTGAGAGATATTTTGGCCATGAGAAAGCAAAAAGGGAAAACCTTTTTCTTGGTTGATTGGAAGGGCTTTGGTCCTGAGGAGAGATCCTGGGAACCCCAGGAGAATATCCAAGCTCCTCGAATCCTGGCTAAATTTTTGTCCGGTCTGCAGGGGAGGGCGCGTAAGGGGGGGGGTACTGTCACGCGGCGGCTGCCGCGGACCTCCTCTCTTACCTCCCTCCGGCCCCGGCTCACCCGCTCTCCGGGGGTCACCTCTCTGCCTCACCGGCCGCTGCGGGCCTCGGCGCGGTCTCTCCCGGTCCCCCGTCCACGGCCCATGCCTGCCTCTGTCCGGCCCCCTGGTGCGCGCTCCCGCTCCTCCTCCTCGGCGGGTGCGTCTCCTCACTATGGCCGGGCGCGCGCTCTCCCCCGCCTGAGGACGCGCGTCTCCTCCTCCAGCTGGAGGTCATGACCCGGCAGGCCTTCGCTCTCCCTATATCAGGCCGCCTCCTTCTGGAGGCGATGCCTGACTATCATTAGTATTTGCTAGTGACTCTGGCCGCTCTCCTAGCGCTCCCCTGCCTTTTCCGTGCATTTACCTTGCTCCTCTTGTGTTTCCTCTCCTAGGTTCTGTGGCTTCAGTCCTCGCCCGTTTCCCTCCTGTGTCTTCAGCCTTGCCATTCCTCCTGTCTCGCCAAGACTTGCCGTCTCTCCTGTGTCTCCGAGCCGTGTCGTCTGTCCAGTGCCTGCCCTTCGGATCCACCTCTCTGACCGCCCTGACCCTCCCGGGTACCGGCTACCGTGGTGATAGTCCCCCGTGGGCCTGCCCCATACACTCCCTGTATAGGGGGTGGTCCACCTGGTCAGCTCGCCCTTGGGGGGTTCGTTGCCACGGTCTAGTGGGTCCACCCCAGGAGTACCTTACACCATCCCTCCCTATCCAGGGTCTATCGCTAGAGTCAGGCAGGGATTAGGTTCCTGCTCGGTGATAGGTGCAGAACCTATTTAGGGACGTTTAGGGAAGACATGGTGTTGTTAGATCTGCCTAGGGGTGTCCACTCCCCCCTTCCCTAATATTTGGGCTCCACCCCTTTCCTCTACCCGTTGTTGTGCACTTTACTTCTGCTTCGTGTCAGTACCTTAAGGCTGAATCAAGACATCTGTATATCACCGTCCCAATATGGACCGTGATTTCTGGACTGATGGCTGGTCATAGGCATATATGAGACTGTTAAATTCGGGTTAGGAGACTCACGGTCAGTCGCCAAGTAGTGGTCTCTGGCTGCAACATATGAATATCTGACTGCCTTAGGACAAATTCAAACGTCTACATTTTACAGACCGAGCACGGAGTGCAATGCACAGAGTTTGCAGAAATCTCATGAAGTCGACAGCCTTATAGGTGTATACATACATACATACATATACATAACTCTGAACTTTGAAAGATAAGAAAGAACAACACATACCGCTTTGCGGCAATTGTTATTTTATGCTAATCTAATTCCCTAACCTTACAGTGAGACAACTTCCCAAATTCAGGACAGTCTCGCTGGATCTAGGATGGTTGGGAGGTATGCTCCATGAATGAGTCTATCAAGTGTGGGTCAGAAGACCTGTGCTCAGTCCGTGCTTTGTGCTCCATACTCAGACCATGATACATGGACATATTTCAGCTAAGTGGTCCCCCAAGTGTGTAAAGTATATCAAATAATAAAATCATAAGAAGCCCTCACACATGAATGGTCTCCGGATACTGTTGGCATGATACAGGACTCATGATAGCGCTCACCTTTTCTCCCCTGGACAATCATTCTTCCAGATAGCCCAAACATCTGGAATCCTCACTGATCAGCTGCCCGCAGGTAATCCATTGGCCACATCATGTAAACAGTGAACAGAACCATGACAGAACAGCTCAGTACACCATGTAGTGGCTGTTCTGGGGTACTGCAGCTCAGCGCACACTAACTTCAAAATGAGCTGAACTGAAAAGTTTCTGAGTAATGGACAATCACTTTAACAACTTATTGTTGTAAGCGTTTGTACCAACAGTTATCTTTCTCAAAGGTATTTAGAGATATGTATTTATTTACTTATCTATCAAATATCTATTATATATTATATTTATCTAATCAACTATTCATCTATATCTAGCATATATATATATATAAATAAAAATATATATATATATACAGTATATATATCTGTAATCTATTTGTCCATTTATCTATTTCACATGACATTCGCACAATCCATTGAACGTATAACTTTGTAGACATATTTTTAGTCTATTTTATTCCATTAGATTTGATTAAATTCTCAATTTTAGCCACCAGAGGGCAGCAGCAGTCTATAGGGAGGAAGCGTGCGGAGTCTGTTTCTGGTTATACAGGTAATGGCATCTAGGACATCAGGACAGGAGCAGTAACAGTTTTTTGGTTGTCAGTAGTCAGACAATGGCCACTAATTTACCTTATAGACTTTATAGCGGTTTAGGCGCCATTTTGTGGATATCAAACTGTTTGCCAAATGGGATCAATATCTATTGATTTTCCAGCCTCTACGGGTTCATTTGCTTCTGTTCATACTGTGAAATACAGAAGTTGGTTTAGCAAATATATTTTATGCAGTGTTTTATCTTTTTTCCAGTTCTCGCTGTTACATCAGTTGGAAAAAGTAGCAATTCTATCAAACCTATTCCACGCGATCAATAGAAAATCATGTAATCCTCAAACCTTATGCTGTCAGGGTGTCTGCTATTACTATCTCCTAAGATTCCAAAAATTGACTGCTTCATGTGCATCACTGTTGTAGCGTAGAGAGGGGAGAAGGTGGGACGTGTGCCAGGGCACAGTTAGCAGGGGTGCACCACCCAGCCGCTTCTGCCATGGGGAAAGATTCATGTGTCGCCTCATGTGGTGGTGCAAGGTGTCACCCAGGCAGCTGAAGATATAGGGGAATTATATACTGCAGTGCGGCGGTGTTCACACCGTGCGGTAATGAGTCAGTGACCCAGTGTAAGGATACTGGACTCTCATTTGTGCCTGTTTGCCCTTATTCAAGATGGAGTCTTGTAGCTCGCCCTGTCTGTTTTGTGATTTAAGTCCGGGCTGGGTGCTCCTCCTTGCCTGAGTATTTTGTTGCTGTTGGCTCTTGAGCTCCTGCCTGTCTACTGGTGGACTCCCTGCTGCTGCTCGTTACTCGGCGCTCCGCCTCTCCACACTCTACTGCCTACAGTCCTCTGTGCTTCTCCCCGATAACTGCTATCTGGACTTCTAGGGAGGAGCTGTTCGCCTCTGGAACTGCTGTGGCCAGAAAGGAATCCTGACGTCACCATCTCCTCTTGGTCTGTGTTTGTGTGGGCTGCGGTGCTGGACTTGTGCGAGACTTTCAGCCCAAAAGGTACATGTGGTGACCTTCCCCTGTGAATGATACTCCTGAGTATTGCTGGACTTCTATGTCTAGGTGCCATGCGCGTTTTCATTTATATGATTGCTGGACTTCTACACGTTAGTGCAGTGTTCATGCTCATTCATAATATCGCTAGACTTCCTCATTAAGGGCCGTGTGCTTCCTCTTGTATATACTGCTGGACTCCCACGTTTAGTGTCTAGTGCACACCTGCATCAATTTACAGTTGGACTGGTTCATATTAGCGGTCGCGCCCCGCTCTTCAGTTTCACTGGACATTACTATATTATGTGTTTTCGTTGCTATTGCAGGAAGTGTTCTGTAAGTTTTGCTACACTTGCATCATTCTATAGTGTGCTGTGTTTTCATTACTATTGCAGGAAGTGCTCTCTTAGTTTTGCTACACTTGCATCATTCTTTATTGTGCTGTGTTTTCATTACTGTTGCAGGAAGTGCTCTGTTAGTTTTCTTTCACTTTTTAATGTACTTATTTACATCAGCTTTGGTCTCAGTCTTGTGTTATTACACACAATCAGAGTCTGCAGTACCCATATAATTGTTACACCCAGTAAAGTTCAACGCAAATATCTTTATTGTCCAAAACTCACAAATGAGCAAACGGTATCCTCTGAATCGCAGCCGGAGCGTCAAAACAGTCCGCATCCAAGACCGGTTGCTGTGGGCGACTGCACCACTGTGTCACGCTGAGGGGGCACCAGGCGTTCGCTTCCCTTGGCTCTGTGTTGACTTCACACACAAGCTAGATGTAGCAGAGCCACCTGCTCTGCAGCTTGCAAGCTAACACTGACCCACCCAATAATTTGTTGCAGGGTTTTTAAACTGGACTCTGTGGCCAAGGGCAACTTCTAAGATTCGGCTGGAGTGAGTGAACGACCCCACTACCATCCTGTAGTTCACTCCAAAAATAAACGCCAAAGCCGGGTTTCCTTAAATCTGCCTGGGCCAAATAGCTTGACCAAGACCACACTTATTTTTATTCTGCACTACAACCACAGCTATGTCTGTGACTGCAATGCACTCCAGCGGCCTCAATACACTTCTGTGCGCATCCTGGGGAACACATACGACCCTTGCATATAATTCCCTTCACTGCCTCACAATATATATAGGGGAATTAAAAAAATACCAAAAACTGTTTTTTCAAATGAATTTAGCAAAAATTGGTGAAACACTCTGGACCTTTCTTCTTACCAATCGATGCAGCTGATTGTGACTCGGCTAGAAATCATTCACCTCCATGGAGATCCAGAACACTAAAGCCACCATATTGCTTTATTCTACCTCTAAGGAATATGAGGATTGGGATCATTCTGATTTGGCTTGTATCCTAAGTCATACTACAAGACTCGTTAAAGGGTTGATTGTGACTTGTAGGATCGCTACTACCAATAGGTGGCGCTGTAGAGTAAAAGTCCTCTTTCTTTCTGAAGAGGCAATTTGCATTCTACAAAAGGAAAAATTTCCCGCTTGGAGTAACAAATTATGGCCACAAAAAAGTTGAAATTCGAAAGGGATCTTTCAGACTATGCAAGAAATGAGGATTATGAGGTTTATGTTTGGCTGGGTGATATAAGCCAATACGAAAGACTAATGGGGACAAGACCAGCACTCAAAAAAAAACTTTTTTTAAAAGAGTCAGTTTCACCATATGGATTCTTCTCTGGATTTTTTAGATAGAATATTTTTCCGATTCTTCATTGGAAAGACAATTAAATTGAATTTCGAGAATATGTAACATGCAAAAAACATAAAAGGAGGAGGCGGAGGGCCAGGCCCGGATTGGCAATATAACTAACCGGGCATTTTCCCGCTGGGCCGCTGTCACGTGGGCCGCGGGCGGCAGCGCCCGATAATCTGGCCGCTTGCCAGCTGCTGCGGCCACTGTTGCTCCTGCCGCCGGCCCTCTGTGGCATGGCGGTGATAGATTCAAGTTCCTCCCGCACTGCAGGGAGATAAGCCGCCCCCCCCACGCACCCCATCCTCGCCTTAGCATGAGACCCCCTCCCCCCAGCCACTCACAGCGTCGCACTCGCTTGCCAGCTCGCTCTGTTCGCAGGACCTGTGATGAGGTCACAGGAGGGGAGGAGTCAGGGGGTCACATGATCAGCAGGAGCCTTTGTCCAGACCCCCGATCATGTCACCCTTGACTCCGCCCCTCCTGTTACCTCATCACAAGTCCTGTGTGCTCAGCCTTGCCTCTACCGGCAAGACTCTGCTTTGCTGTTTTCATGGTGCTGGTTGAGGTATGTATGTGTGGGGTCAGGATTTACAGTGTGGATGTAGCAGAGCTGTGTGTGTACGAGGTGTATGGAGCGGAGCCGTGAGTGTACGAGGTGTACGGAGCGGAGCCGTGTGTGTACGAGGTGTACGGAGCGGAGCCGTGTGTGTACGAGGTGTACGGAGCGGAGCCCTGTGTGTACGAGGTGTACGGAGCGGAGCCGTGTGTGTACGAGGTGTACGGAGCGGAGCCGTGTGTGTACGAGGTGTACGGAGCGGAGCCGTGTGTGTACGAGGTGTACGGAGCGGAGCCCTGTGTGTACGAGGTGTACGGAGCGGAGCCCTGTGTGTACGAGGTGTACGGAGCAGAGCCCTGTGTGTACGAGGTGTACGGAGCGGAGCCCTGTGTGTACGAGGTGTACGGAGCGGAGCCCTGTGTGTACGAGGTGTACGGAGCGGAGCCCTGTGTGTACGAGGTGTACGGAGCGGAGCCCTGTGTGTACGAGGTGTACGAAGCGGAGCCGTGAGTGTACGAGGTGTACGAAGCGGAGCCGTGAGTGTACGAGGTGTACGGAGCGGAGCCGTGAGTGTACGAGGTGTACGGAGCGGAGCCGTGAGTGTACGAGGTGTACGGAGCGGAGCCGTGAGTGTACGAGGTGTACGGAGCGGAGCCGTGAGTGTACGAGGTGTACGGAGCGGAGCCGTGAGTGTACGAGGTGTACGGAGCGGAGCCGTGAGTGTACGAGGTGTACGGAGCGGAGCCGTGAGTGTACGAGGTGTACGGAGCGGAGCAGTGTGTACGAGATGTACGGAGCAGAGCCGTGTGTGTACGAGGTGTACAGAGAGGAGCCGTGTGTACGAGGTGTACGGAGAGGAGCCGCGAGTGTACGAGGTGTACGGAGAGGAGCCGTGTGTGTGTACGAGGTGGAGCCGTGTGTGTACGAGGTGTACGGAGAGGAGCCGTGTGTGTACGAGGTGTACGGAGAGGAGCCGTGTGTGTACGAGGTGTACGGAGAGGAGCCGTGTGTGTGTACGAGGTGGAGCCGCGCGTGTACGAGGTGTACGGAGAGGAGCCGTGTGTGTACGAGGTGGAGCCATGTGTGTATGAGGTGTACGGAGCGGAGCCATGAGTGTACGAGGTGTACGGAGCGGAGCCGTGAGTGTACGAGGTGTACGGAGCGGAGCCGTGAGTGTACGAGGTGTACGGAGCGGAGCAGTGTGTACGAGGTGTACGGAGCGGAGCAGTGTGTACGAGATGTACGGAGCAGAGCCGTGTGTGTACGAGGTGTACGGAGAGGAGCCGTGTGTACGAGGTGTACGGAGAGGAGCCGCGCGTGTACGAGGTGTACGGAGAGGAGCCGTGTGTGTGTACGAGGTGGAGCCGTGTGTGTATGAGGTGTACGGAGCGGAGCCGTGTGTACGAGGTGTACGGAGCGGAGCCGTGTGTACGAGGTGTACGGAGCGGAGCCGTGAGTGTACGAGGTGTACGGAGCGGAGCCGTGAGTGTACGAGGTGTACGGAGCGGAGCCGTGAGTGTACGAGGTGTACGGAGCGGAGCCTTGAGTGTACGAGGTGTACGGAGCGGAGCCTTGAGTGTACGAGGTGTACGGAGCGGAGCCGTGAGTGTACGAGGTGTACGGAGCGGAGCAGTGTGTACGAGATGTACGGAGCAGAGCCGTGTGTGTACGAGGTGTACGGAGAGGAGCCGTGTGTACGAGGTGTACGGAGAGGAGCCGCGCGTGTACGAGGTGTACGGAGCGGAGCCGTGTGTGTACGAGGTGTACGGAGCGGAGCCGTGTGTGTACGAGGTGTACGGAGCGGAGCCGTGTGTGTACGAGGTGTACGGAGCGGAGCCGTGTGTGTACGAGGTGTACGGAGCCGTGAGTGTACGAGGTGTACGAAGCGGAGCCGTGAGTGTACGAGGTGTACGAAGCGGAGCCGTGAGTGTACGAGGTGTACGAAGCGGAGCCGTGAGTGTACGAGGTGTACGAAGCGGAGCCGTGAGTGTACGAGGTGTACGAAGCGGAGCCGTGAGTGTACGAGGTGTACGAAGCGGAGCCGTGAGTGTACGAGGTGTACGGAGCAGAGCCGTGAGTGTACGAGGTGTACGGAGCGGAGCCGTGAGTGTACGAGGTGTACGGAGCGGAGCAGTGTGTACGAGATGTACGGAGCAGAGCCGTGTGTGTACGAGGTGTACAGAGAGGAGCCGTGTGTACGAGGTGTACGGAGAGGAGCCGCGAGTGTACGAGGTGTACGGAGAGGAGCCGTGTGTGTGTACGAGGTGTACGGAGAGGAGCCGTGTGTGTACGAGGTGTACGGAGAGGAGCCGTGTGTGTACGAGGTGTACGGAGAGGAGCCGTGTGTGTGTACGAGGTGGAGCCGCGCGTGTACGAGGTGTACGGAGAGGAGCCGTGTGTGTACGAGGTGGAGCCATGTGTGTATGAGGTGTACGGAGAGGAGCGTGTGTATGAGGTGTACGGAGCGGAGCCGTGAGTGTACGAGGTGTACGGAGCGGAGCCGTGAGTGTACGAGGTGTACGGAGCGGAGCCGTGAGTGTACGAGGTGTACGGAGCGGAGCAGTGTGTACGAGGTGTACGGAGCGGAGCAGTGTGTACGAGATGTACGGAGCAGAGCCGTGTGTGTACGAGGTGTACGGAGAGGAGCCGTGTGTACGAGGTGTACGGAGAGGAGCCGCGCGTGTACGAGGTGTACGGAGAGGAGCCGTGTGTGTGTACGAGGTGGAGCCGTGTGTGTATGAGGTGTACGGAGCGGAGCCGTGAGTGTATGAGGTGTACGGAGCAGAGCCGTGAGTGTACGAGGTGTACGGAGCGGAGCCGTGAGTGTACGAGGTGTACGGAGCGGAGCCGTGAGTGTACGAGGTGTACGGAGCGGAGCCGTGAGTGTACGAGGTGTACGGAGCGGAGCCGTGAGTGTACGAGGTGTACGGAGCGGAGCCGTGAGTGTACGAGGTGTACGGAGCGGAGCAGTGTGTACGAGATGTACGGAGCAGAGCCGTGTGTGTACGAGGTGTACGGAGAGGAGCCGTGTGTACGAGGTGTACGGAGAGGAGCCGCGCGTGTACGAGGTGTACGGAGAGGAGCCGTGTGTGTGTACGAGGTGGAGCCGTGTGTGTACGAGGTGTACGGAGAGGAGCCGTGTGTATGAGGTGTACGGAGCGGAGCCACGCGTGTACGGAGCGGAGCCGTGTGTGTACGAGGTGTACGGTGCGGAGCCGTGTGTATGAGGTGTACGGAGCGGAGCCACGCGTGTACGGAGCGGAGCCGTGTGTGTACGAGGTGTACGGTGCGGAGCCGTGTGTATGAGGTGTACGGAGCGGAGCCACGCGTGTACGGAGCGGAGCCGTGTGTGTACGAGGTGTACGGAGAGGAGCCGCGCGTGTACGAGGTGTACGGAGAGGAGCCGCGCGTGTACGAGGTGTACGGAGAGGAGCCGCACGTGTACGAGGTGTACGGAGAGGAGCCGCGCGTGTACGAGGTGTACGGAGAGGAGCCGCGCGTGTACGAGGTGTACGGAGAGGAGCCGTGTGTACGGAGAGGAGCCGTGTGTAAGAGGTGTACGGAGAGGAGCCGTGTGTACGAGATGTACGGAGCGGAGCCATGTGTGTGTACGAGGTGTACGGAGAGGAGCCGTGTGTACGAGGTGTACGGAGAGGAGCCGTGTGTACGAGGTGTACGGAGCGGAGCCGCGTGTGTACGAGGTGTACGGAGCGGAGCCGCGCGTGTACGAGGTGTACGGAGAGGAGACACGCGTGTACGAGGTGGACGGAGTGGAGCCGTGTGTATGGAGTGGAGCCATATGTGTACGGGATGTACGGAGCGGAGCCAAGTGTGTACAAAGCATACAAAGCGGGCTTTTCCCACGGACACAGGAGTACACGGCGGAGCCCCGAGGAGCATTTTAAAACACACACATGACGTTCCACCTGAAGTGATGTGCTGGAAGCTGACCGGAAATGAGAATTTCTTGAGGAGATTGTGACGGAACCAGGAATGCTTCAGATCCATCACCGTGTCCTCCTCCGACAGCGCAGACAGCAGGATCGCCTTGGAATCGGGGATGCCGGCCATGTGAGCGGATCATGATAGGTCCTGCACCGGGAGGCTCAGGTGGGCACTACAATGGGAGCCGGGCTGCTATAGTATCTTTGTAGAATCTTTCTTTATTTCTTTCTCTCTTTTTCTTTCTTTCTCTGTTCTTTCATTCTCTGTTCTGTCTTTCCCTCATTTTCTTTCTCTCTCTGTTCTTTCTTTCTCTCTCTGTTCTTTCTTTCTCTCTCTAATCTTTCTTTTTTCTCTCTCTGTTCTTTCTTCCCCTCTTTCTTTCTTTTTCTTTCCTCTCTTTCTCTCTGTTCTTTCTTTCTTTTCTTTACTTCTTTCTTTCTCTCTCTGTTCTTTCTCTGTCTCTCTCTGTTCTTTCTTTCTTTCCCCTCTTTCTTTCTCTCTCTGTTCTTTCTCTGTCTCTCACTGTTCTTTCTTTGTCTCTCACTGTTCTTTCTTTCTTTCCCCTTTCTTTCTCGCTCTCTCTGTTTTCTTTTTTATCTCTCTCTCTGTTTTCTCTCTTCCTTAGTGCCAGTCAGTGTGCCCATAATGCCAGCCACTGTGCCCTCAGTACCAGTCAGTGTGATCAGCAGTGCTAAATGGGTGCGATTAGGTGTGGACATGGGTGTGACTAGTTGTGAAATGGGTGTGGCTGGGCGTGGCCAAAATTTGCAGCGGCGCGCTATGCTCGCCGCAGTCTTTGTCCATCTTTCCCTTCTTCAAAAGTTGGGAGGTATGATAGGGGCGGCTATGACCAGGGGGTCTGGTTGCCCAATAGAGAGCAGTTCTGCCAGGAATTCTGTAATCATGCGTACAAAAGGGGACAGAGATTTTGGAGGAGTACTGTACCTAAAAGCAATAAATAGGACTGAGCTGAAATACTGGGCACAGCTGTGACTACATGTTATATAGTCGTGTTAATCTCCTCTCACTTCTTGTAACCTACAAGTGTACAAAGATATTATATAGTCACCATGTGACTAGTGGGCCTGTGTAACTTCAAATGCCAGGGCTGAATTTTAGTCCCAGTCCGGCCCTGCGGAGGGCAGAAAACCCAAGAGAGTAGAACAGGCTCACACCACGACACCAGAAACCACACAACATACAGTAATCAAGTTATCGAGTTATATTTTGAGTCAATCACAAATATCTCCTCCATGAGACGGTCTGTCCTTCTCACCGACCAACGAATTCGTCATATATAAGACGCGCCTTGGTGTTAACAACTTTGCGCGATGTCTGACATTATGGTGCCATTTACAAGAGCCAGAAAGTATTCCAGGATCTTTCCATCTGCCAGAAGTGACCGACAAAGGATCTTTCCAGGAACAATGCTCTAGACAGGACCATAAACTACTTGCTGGTGAAGGAATGTAAAATATAGTAGACTTGCACTCTTTGTTCATTATAAAGAACCCGTTTTATTACCCCCTTTCAGTCACGCCCACCTATATTGGACTTATTTCAGGAGGTGATAGAGGAAGAATTTCATGCCCTACAGAAGTTCCTAGAATCCCAGGGTATAAGTTCAAATTTGACTAAAGCTGAAAGGATAGCAATTATGGAATCAAAGGGAAATGAAGAATTACTGATGCGACAGGTGGACAAGGGGGGACTGTTGTCTTATTGAATGCTGGACTTTATGAACAATAAAATCACTCAATGCTACAAGATTCTAACGTATACCACTATCTATTGGTATTTTTCACATTTTTATACTTACCTAATATACTGAGAATTTTATGAAGATCCTGTTGCTGGAATTCCTGTTCTTAATATTGTTTTTTCATTCCTTGCCAGATCAAAATAAACTATTGCTGCAGCAAGACTTACAGTCAGTCTAATTTTCTTTTGCGGTGCTGATGTTCCTACCTAAATGGTTCTGGTGCTGTATGTATGTACTGATGGTAGTTCTGGTTATGTATTCATGTGCTGGTCGTGGTTCTGGTGATGTATTCATGTACTAATGGTGGTTCTGGTGATGTATTAATGTACTAATGGTGGTTCTGGTTATGTATTCATGTACTAATGGTGGTTCTGGTGCTGTTTGTATGTACTGATGGTGGTTCTGGTGCTGTATGTATGTCCTGATGGTGGTTCTGGTGATGTATTCATGTACTATTGGTGGTTCTGGTGATGTATTAATGTACTAATGGTGGTTCTGGTGATGTATTCATGTACTAATGGTGGTTCTGGTGATGTATTCATGTACTATTGGTGGTTCTGGTGCTGTATGTATGTACTGATGGTGGTTCTGGTTATGTATTCATGTGCTGGTGGTGGTTCTGGTGTTGTATTCCTCTACTGATGATGGTATTGGTGATGTTTTTATGTACTAATGGTGGTTCTGGTGATGTATTCCTCTACTGATGATGGTATTGGTGATGTTTTTATGTACTAATGGTGGTTCTGGTGATGTATTCATGTACTATTGGTGGTTGTGATGATATGTCATATATCAAAATTGTGTGAAATAGGAAACTTAAAGGTATGAAATTATAATTCACAACATTCTCTAAGTCTACTGCTGATGAGATGTGCTGTAGTTGGAGCTTCACAATCCTTGGAAAGCCACAAGTAATGCTACACAAAAGTTTAACAATAATTATAGTGGGTGCAAACTGTAAATAATTTTAGATAGGAGTATAACACTTTCATGATTACACTGCACATAGCATTCTGTGTACTTTGCCTTTGAGAAGACTTCCCTTTTATTTAAAAAATAATTACACAATCACAGTAAGTTTGGGAATTTGTCTCAAATAGTTTTTTTATGTCTGTTATTTATTTCACTTGTTTGATTTGAAGCTTATATTTTATCAAGCACAGAATTATTAGTCTGGCTATAAGTGTTTCACTCCTAGGTGATGCACGTGGTTTGTGGACCCACTGTGCCACGGACCGGACTTATCCCAGATGGGCATGACTAAGCAGTTAGTGAGGTCAGACTTGTGTGGCAGGTAGCTGCCAGTTGCCACTCCACGGCAACATCCAGCAGTAGCTGCTGACCGAAAAGGGGCAGGGACATTACTTCAGATTCTCAGACTAAGCAGATTGGCCACTTAGGATGAATTCAGACAGGACGGCCTCTTGGGACAAATTGTGACAGGTTCTCTCAGTGGAAACAGGACGGCCACAGGGACAGATTCACATGGTGCAGACTGGATGGCCACTGGGACAAGTTCACATGGTGCAGATTGGAAGGCTACAGTGATAGGTTCACAGGTCCGGTCACGGGGCTCAGGTGCCGCAGACGTGGTTTCAGGATTCGGACACTGCCGAAGTGGTCACAGGAAACAATGACTAACTATGGCAGACTAACGGGACACAGCATACAGAATAGTAGCAGACAAGGGATGGGGGACCTGGCAACATACAGTTGCATACATACCAACCACCTAACAGAACTATTGCTCAGGCACCTCCTAATAGGGGAGGATGCCTTGTATGCAAGATGTCTCCCATATTGGTTGGGAGACACCTTGCAAGTGAACACATATTAACCTAAATGCCTCCAAGCAGTTGCTGGGAGCATTTACCATGCGACGGCGCTGCTCTTTTAGAACAGGGGAGAGTGCACATCCGCGCTTTAGGCACACCGCTGAGACACAGTGCACAGAGGAGGGAGAAGGCAGGAGAAGGAGCATGCCGGGGAACGTGGAGCAGGCCGGGGCGGAGAGTAAGCCGGAGTCCTTGCATGGAGGGAGAACGGGACACCATGCAGGGGCGCAAAAGTATTTTTTTTTTTTTTAGATTTGAATATAATACTTAATTTTATCGTTATTCTTTAGTCCCCATAATGCACTTGAACTATATACTCTGGTATTGCAATGGATATTAAATGAAGTCCAGCCACAGTGGCTAAACGAAACCTGCAGTGCACTAGTGGAACACGAGGGGGCGCCCACAGATAAGACTTGTTCTGGACCCTCTTCTGTGTGATTCCATTAACCTGTTATGACTTTCATTAGGGAGGGAGGACAGACTGTTCTGGGGGGGGCAGCTAACATGATATAGCTACTGTAAATCACAGACCTAGAAATGCTGATGGCGCTGTACGGGCAAAGGAGCAAATGGCACGTTCCTGAATCTTGTGACCTGAGTTTTTCAATCATCACCATACAGTTGTCGCTACGTTAACTCTCGCAGCCCGGGGATAAGTCAAGGGGACAAGAGAGGGTGTTATGGGGGAAGAGGACAAATGGACAAATATTATGTAATATATAGTATTATACACCAGCAGGAGAAATTCAATATAACCCTATAATATAAAAAAAGAGGAAATAAAAAAAATCAAAGTTGCAGGTGACCTTGTAACCAGTATGCTGTCACAATGCAGCCATAGCCTGAGACGGAGCAATAATCGCCCTTCATGGTTGATCTTCCTACGCAGTAAATGATATCCGGTTTCTTTCTTCCAATGAATTCCTATATTCCCAATCTGTAACTGTCCCGGTCATTGAACAGGTCGCAGAATTTTCCGTCAGGCTTGAAAGAGTTGTCATCTGGTGGTGGAAGACGCCTTCTGGGGTCAGCATCGCGTCACATTACCTATACAGATCAGTAGTATTACATAGAGGGGCCTTCCCATCTGCTCTGATTTTTATGGCATGTGCACAAAAATTGTAGGGGTGCTGGATATTGGCCCCCACCCAACAGTCTCCTAAGGATAGATCAAAGTCTTGGAAAACCCCTTTAATAAAAAAGGTTCAGTGTACCAAACTGAAGGTGAACGTCTTAAAGAGAATCTGTTGGTAGAGATGTGCTATGGAATCTGTGAGCGGCATGATGTAGGGGAAGAGATTGTAGCTATGTGTCACTTACTAGGCTGCAGTTTTGGTAGAATCCCTGTTTTCCCCATCTGTAGATGTAGCAATGTCAGAATGCTGATACAGCTGGATACAACCCCGCCCACACTCGTGATTGGCAGTTTCCTATGTGCACTGTCAGAAAGCAACCAATCAGCGAAGGGGGTGTGGTTACACAGGTTAGCCTGACTGTCTGGCATGTGACACCTAGTCCTGTATTGATAATCTCCTGCTGATAAAACACTGATTGTATTAAAACTACAGTAAGCTGCTGAGCAAGTGACACATTGCTGGAACCAGGATCTCTGCCCTACATTATGATGCTCTCAGATTACATAGAAGAAACCTTCTGGCAGATTCCCTTTAATGTATGTTTCATTCTGTGTCACACATATTACCACTGTGGTGAATCTTGTATGCATTTCGAGTGTAAGCCCTTTTTCACCCTGCGCAGATAAACAGCAGTGAACGTGAAGGACACAAATTCCGATATTCCAAAAACTAGATCTAAGGGTTCAAGCAAATTTAAAAATGTCACGTTTTAGATAATACACAGCATATTAAGCCGTCTGGGATCTCCATGAAGTGGATCATACATGAGCAAATTGAGACCCGTAAGCCATATCCAGCCCTTTGGTTGTTCCCGTTCGGGCAGTAGGCTAGGAGAACCAAAGGGCTGAAACAGAAGCACCACAGGGCCTACTCCCCTCCTGGCATCCTGAGGATGCAGATGTACAAGAGTAGAAAGATGGATGTCACCCCCAGGAGACATTGCTATGCTATAGTAATGTGTTCATATGTTCTGATGAATTATCTGTATAGTAATGCTTCACATTGTTTTATATGATTTATTGCAATTACTCTGATATGGGGCTGTGGAAGAACAGACAGATGAGAGAAAAAGGGTTACAGGGTCCATTTCCGTCACATCTCTTCCAGCCCCTTTCCCCTGCTGTCACCCCTCACCTAACCAAAATATTTAACCTCTCTCTTCTGGTATCTTTCCCTCCTCATTTAAGCATGCCGTCATACATCCAGTACTTAAAAAACCATCCCTCGACCAATACTGTGCCGCTAACTATAGACCTGTCTCTAATCTTCCCTTCATCTCTAAACTCCTGGAACGCCTGGTCCACTCCCGTCTTATCCGCTATCTCTTTGATAACTCTCTTCTCGACCCTCTCCAATCCGGTTTCCGCTCTTTACACTCTACTGAAACTGCCCTCACTAAAGTCTCTAATGATCTGCTAACAGCTAAACCTAATGGTCATTACTCCATGCTAATTCTCTTGCATCTCTCTGCAGCATTCGACACTGTGGATCATCAACTCCTCCTCACCATGCTCCGTTCCATTGGCCTCAAGGACACCGTTCTCTCCTGGTTCTCCTCCTATTTCTCTGACAGCTCCTTTACTGTATCTTTTGCCGGTTCCTCCTCCTCTCACCTTTCCCTTACTGTTGGGGTCCCTCAAGGATCGGTTCTAGGCCCCCTCCTCTTCTCCTTGTACACTGCCCCTATTGGTCAAACAATCAGTAGATTTGGTTTCCAGTACCATCTCTATGCTGACGACACCCAATTACATTGCGTTCCAAATTATTATGCAAATTGGATTTAAGTGTCATAAAGATGTAATTTTTTGTTTTTCAAATAAACTCATAGATGGTATTGTGTATCAGGGCTCTTTGGATCACTGAAATCAATCTCAAATGCCTGTGATAATTAGTTTACCAGGTGAGCCCAATTAAAGGAAAACTACTTAAGAATGATGTTCCACATTATTAAGCAGGACACAGGTTTCAAGGAATTTAGGAAATAAAAAGGACCTCTCTGCTGCTGAAAAGCACCAAATAGTGCAATGCCTTGGTCAAGAGATGAAAACATTAGATATTTCCCAAAAATGTAAACGTGACCATCGTACTGTTAAGAGATTTGTGGTTGATTCTGAGCACAGACATGTTTGTGCTGATAAAGGCAGAATGAGGAAGGTTTCTGCCAGGCAAGTTCATCAGATTAAGAGAGCGGCTGCTAAAAAGCCATTACAAACCAGCAAACAGATATTTAAAGCTGCTGGTGCCTCTGGAGTCCCTCGAACCTCATGGTGTAGGATCCTTCAAAGGCTTGCTGTGGTGCATAAACCTACTATTCGGCCACCCCTAAAAAGTGTTCACAAGCAGAAATTGTAGCAGTGGGTCCAGACATACATGAAGACTATTTTTCATACAGTCTTGTTTACTGATGAGTGTCGAGCAACCCTGGATGGTCCAGATGGATGGAGTAGTGGATGGTTGGTGGATGGCCACTATGTCCCAACAAGGCTGCGACTTCAGCAAGGAGGAGGAGGAGTCATGTTTTCGGCCGGAATCATGGGGAAACAGCTGATGGGGCCCTTTAAGGTTCCTGAAGGTGTGAAAATGACTTCTGCAAAGTACTGTATATAGAGTTTCTGACTGACAGCTGTCTTCCATGGTATAAAAAGCAGAAATGTGCCTTCAGGAGCAAAATCCTCTTCATGCACCATCTCATGCTGCAAAGAATACCTCTGAGTCATTGACTGCTATAGGCATAAAAGGAGATAAACTCATGGTGTGGCCACCATCTTCCCCTGACCTCAACCCTGTAGAGAACCTTTGGAGTATCATCAAGCAAAAGATCTATGAGGGTGGGAGGCAGTTCACATCAAAACAGCAACTCTGGGAGGCTATTCCGACTTCATGCAAAGAAATCCAAGCAGAAACTCTCCAAAAACTCCCAAGTTCAATGGATGCAAGAATTGTGAAGGTGATGTCACAGAAGGGTTCCTATGTTAACATGTAACTTGGCCTGTTAGGATGTTTTGGAGTTAAATAGCTTTTTTGTTCAGTGAATGTGACCTCCTAATGCTGCAAATTCCACAAATGAGCATTTTCAGCTCTTTAAAACATCAAATGTTTAGAAATTCTACTGTGCCTAATAATTTGGAACAGTGCAATTTGAGTTTTTATTCATTTTGGAGATTATACTGTTATCATTGGGAGGTTTCTTCAATAAAATTTGATGTATACTCTAACCGGTGATGACTTTTATTAGACTGACTGTCATTTGTACCGACTATTTAGGAAAATCAGTGAAAAATATCATTTGCATAATAATTTGGAACACAGTGTACATACTTCTTCTCCTGACATCACGCTAGAAGTTCTAGAAAACACTGGCGATTGTCTAAACGCTGTGTCTAACATCATGTCCTCACTATATCTGAAATTGAACCTGTCAAAGACTGAACTCCTTGTGTTTCCTCCCTCTACTAATGTACCTATACCCGACATTGCCATTTCTGTGTGTGGTTCCACTATTACTCCCCAGCAACATGCCCGCTGTCTTGGGGTCATACTTGATTCCGAGCTTTCCTTTGCCCCCCACATTCGATCACTGGCTCGCTCTTGTCATCTGCACCTCAAAAACATTTCTAGAATTCGACCTTTTCTTACTTTTGACTCTGCAAAAACTCTTACTGTTTCTCTTATTCATTCTCGTCTCGACTATTATAACTCTCTTCTAATCGGTCTCCCTCTTACCAAACTCTCCCCCTCCAATCTGTCTTGAATGCTGCAGCCAGGATCATATTCCTCACCAATCGTTACACCGATGCCTCTACCTTGTGCCAGTCATTACACTGGCTACCCATCCACTCCAGAATTCAGTATAAACTTATTACCCTCACCCACAAAGCCCTCCATGGCTCAGCACCACCTTACTCCTCCCTTGTTTCAGTATACCACCCTACCCGCGCCCTCCGTTCTGCTGATGACCTGAGGTTAGCATCCTCAATAATCAGAACCTCCCACTCCCGTCTCCAAGACTTTACACGTGCTGCGCCAATTCTTTGGAATGTACTTCCCAGGTCAATACGATTAGTCCCCAATCCCCACAGTTTTAATCGTGCCCTGAAAACGCATTTATTCAGACTGGCCTATCGCCTCAACACATTAACCTAATCTATCCCTGTGTGGCACAGCCAAAAGTTTTACCATAACCAGGTTCCCCGCATCATGTTCCCACATGCTTTATGCATCCATTAGCCCCCTGTGTCTGTACTGTTACACACTTAACATTATGGCTGGTTCTCAGGGCAACTGTTACCACCCACCTTTCGTGTCTACCTCTTTCCTCATAGACTGTAAGCTTGCGAGCAGGGCCCTCACTCCTCTTGGTATCTGTTTTGATCTATGTGTTTATTGTTATGCTGTAATGTCTATTGTCTGTACAAGTCCCCTCTGAAATGTAAAGTGCTGCGGAATATGTCGGCGCTATAGAAATAAAATGTATTATTATTATTATTATATTACAGCTGGATAGCCCAGATGGCGGGAGAAGAACAAGGGGGCCAATTCATTAAGACTGGCTTCGTCATCAAGGTCACCTGAACCGTTGCTCTGTCTAAACTTGTCCCTCCTGAAGCTCTCCCTCTGCTGGATGGTTCTGCAGGGTCGCGTTTGGACAGTAGATGTGGTCCTTTTGCACAGATGCTGCACTGCATTGGGGATTCCCACCCTTTACATCACACCCTCTTGCAAGTACCACCACTAAAGTGGCTTAACTTTTCATGAAATTGGCGGGCGTCTGCCTCCGCGCCCCATTCTGCCCAGGTTCTGCCCACTGTTTGGCAGAGCTAGTTGAGACTAGCATGAAAATACCAAAAGTTGGAAAATGTTTAAAGTGTTTTATACCAGTTTTCGTAAACACTTTGATGAATTGATTCTAAAAAGTTTAACCACAAGCTGGGTGTGAAAGCAAGGAAGGAGATCCTTGTAGTAGTAAGCCTCCAGAAGCAACTAGGTAAGTGGCATTGTGGATCTTACTATGGACAGAAGGAACATTCTGGTTAATGTGAAGTGGAGCAAAGAGAAAGAGAGCTCAGCTGCAGTGGGTACAGCCAGGAGCCCAGAAGGTATCACTTTGGATTTGTAGGGACCCTGCACAGCATAAGCAAAGTGGGGCTGAAGAGGTAATGTGTAGGCCAGACCTGGGATTGTTGTGAAGAGATACTGGGACTTGCTAAGTCCAGGTCATGGCTACCATGTGGAAGTGCGCTGTGGTTGGTGAAGGACAGGTAGATGTTTGCTGTCTTGCTGAAATACTGATAACAAATGATGTGCCACCACATGAAACCAAATACTTGCTAGTAGAGTTGAGCGAAACGGGTCGAAAAATTTCAAAAGTCGCCGACTTTTGGCAAAGTCGGGTTTCATGACCCTAGGATGAGGTCGGCCACGAGGTCGGCGACTTACGCGCCAAAGTCGCGTTTCAAAAGTTTGTTTTGCGCTCATTTTCAGCCAATCAGGATCCACGGACACTGTGGGCAACGTGATGACATAGGCAGGGGTCACCACCATCTTTCAGAAGGGCATGCAAGTGATTGGCTTGCTTTGGTGGGCGTCACAGGGCGTATAAAAGGGCGTGCACGCCGACCGCCATCTTACTTCTGCCGATCTCAGTATAGGGAGAGGTTGCTGCTGATTCTGTAGGGAGAGCGTTAGGCAGGGAAGAAGACAAAAAAACTGCTTCTGCTGCTAGCGATTTGGCCTGCACAACACACCAGTCACTGTGTGTGCAGTACAAGAGGAGGCTATATAGTGGTGTATCAGTGGTGTTGGTTGTTGGGCTGCCTTCTAAGGCTTCCTGACATTCCTGCATTGCTGTTTACCCACTGCTCCGCAAACTGCTTTTTTAAAAGCAATCCCAATTTTTTTTTTTTGTCCTGCTGAGATGAAAAAAAAACTGCTTCTGCTGCTAGCAATTTGGCCTGCACAACACACCAGTCACTGTGTGTGCAGTGCAAGGGGAGGCTATATTGTGGTGTATCAGTGGTGTTGGTTGTTGGGCTGCCTTTTAAGGCTTCCTGACAGGCTGGCATTGCTGTTTACCCACTGCTCTGCAAACTGCTTTTTTAAAAGCAATCCAATCTCCCTTATCCTCTAGTCACTTTTGTCACAGCTGTGACATCGAGCCTGTGACATAGCGCTCAGATATCAGTGTGCCTCACACAATCCAAAAGTGTCCAGTGTCCAAAAGTGTGTGCAGAGATTCAAAATCTCCCTTATCCTCTAGTCACTTTTGTCACAGCTGTGCCATCGAGCCTGTCACATAGCGCTCAGATTTTCATTGGGCCTCACACAATCCAAAAGTGTCCAGTGTCCAAAAGTGTGTGCAGAGATTCAAAATCTCCCTTATCCTCTGGTCACTTTGGTCACAGCTGTGCCATCGAGCCTGTCACATAGCGCTCAGATATTCATTGGGCCTCACACAATCCAAAAGTGTCCAGTGTCCAAAAGTGTGTGCAGAGATTCAAAATCTCCCTTATCCTCTAGTCACTTTGGTCACAGCTGTGCCATCGAGCCTGTCACATAGCGCTCAGATATTCATTGGGCCTCACACAATCCAAAAGTGTCCAGTGTCCAAAAGTGTATGCAGAGATTCAAAATCTCCCTTATCCTCTAGTCACTTTGGTCACAGCTGTGCCATCGAGCCTGTCACATAGCGCTCAGATATTCATTGGGCCTCACACAATCCAAAAGTGTCCAGTGTCCAAAAGTGTGTGCAGAGATTCAAAATCTCCCTTATCCTCTAGTCACTTTGGTCACAGCTGTGCCATCGAGCCTGTCACATAGCGCTCAGATATTCATTGGGCCTCACACAATCCAAAAGTGTCCAGTGTCCAAAAGTGTGTGCGGAGATTCAAAATCTCCCTTATCCTCTAGTCACTTTGGTCACAGCTGTGCCATCGAGCCTGTCACATAGCGCTCAGATATCAGTGGGCCTCACACAATCCAAAAGTGTCCAGTGTCCACAAGTGTCTGCAGAAATTCAAAATCTCCCCTGTCCTATAGACACCTTGTACCTTGTTTTACATTACTATATAGTTTGTTGGATTTTGTCTACATTTCTACCAAAAATGAGGAAGGCTGGTGGAAGAGGCCGTGGAATTGGGCGGGGGTTGGCAGCTGGTAATGATGGTGTTGGTGGTGGATCTGATGGTAGTGGCAAAAGCAAAATAGGACCGAATGCAGGAGGTGTTGAGCCTGCATCATCGTCTGGCTACATAAGGCCTCGAACGCTTAGTTTTCTAGGAGTTGGCAAACCGCTTTTAAAGCCAGAGCATCAGGAAAAAGTTTTGTCTTACATTGCTGACTCAGCCTCCAGCTCTATCGCCTCCTCTTCTTCAGTTGTAAAAAGTAAAAGCACTGAGTCGTCATTGGAGGCTCATGTTCATGAACCACACCTTTCCTTGTGTCCTTCACCCCAACCAAGATGGAAGGATGACACAGGCCATACTACTGATTACTCCATGGAGCTGTTTTCACATACCATGCCTGGATTATCAAGTGAAATGGTGAATTACCCAGGCCAAGATGAATCTGACATGGAGTGCACTGATGCACAGCCGCTGATGGATGATTCTGCTGGTACATTCCCATTGGGGGAAGAGGGTGCTGCTTCCAATAGCTCAGATGAGGAGCATCCACAGCAGACATCGACATCGCAACAGCTGTTATCTGGCAGGCCCGGAGCACTCCAAAGACAGGTTCCAAACATCAAAAGAGTTGCTGGACAGCTTGTCCAGAGGGTCAAAAGATCACAGCGTGCTAGGCCGCAAAATGTCTGCCAAAGTAGGAAGAGTGCAGTGTGGCACTTTTTTGAACAAAATCCTCATGATCAGGCCAAGGTTATCTGTAAGAAGTGCGCAAAGACCTTTAGCCGAGGGAAAAATCTGAAAAATTTGAATACCAGTTGCATGCTTAGACATTTAACCAGCATGCACTTGCAAGCGTGGACACAACACCAAACCTCAAGTGCCACATGTGCAACTGATCACAACGAAGGTAGTCAGCAACGCTACATTGTTTCCCCCACTGTAAGCCCACCGGTTAGCACAGCAGCAAATGTTGAGGTGTCGTTGCAAGGCCACAGCAGTCAGGGAATCCCACTGTTATATCAATGAAAGACTGATTCTAGGCCATCAGAAAGAACACCAACTCCATCACCATCATCAACCCTCTCTCAGTCCGCCCTGTCCACCGCTACTTCCACCATATGCAGCTCTCAAGTCCAGCTCACCCTCCCAGACACTATGAGTAGGTCAAGAAAGTACTCAGTCTCTCATCCGCGTACACTGGGTTTGAACGCCCACATTGCCAAACTAATCTTGTTTGAGATGATGCCCTTTCGGTTGGTGGAAAGCACAGCTTTCCGCGAACTCATGGCCTATGCAGTACCACGCTATGACCTACCCAGTCGCCACTTCTTCTCTCGCAAAGCCATCCCAGCCCTCCACCATCATGTGAAAGACCACATTGTCCATGCACTCAAGCAGTCAGTGAGCGGAAAGGTGCACCTCACAACTGATGCATGGTCCAGTCGGCATGGCCAGGGCCGTTACGTGTCCATCACTGCGCACTGGGTTAATGTGGTGGATGCAGGGTCCACAGGGGACAGCGGTGGTGGGACAGTGCTGCCTAGCCCACGGTATAGGAAACAGTTGGCTGTAGGCGTTCGACCCTCCTCCTCCTCCTCCAGAAGCGAAAGCTCGTCCACAGAGCGCAGTCGTACGAGCACTCCATCTGCAGCTGCCACTGTTGCACACGATGTGTCCCCCTATCGAGCAGCTAGTGGAAAGCGTCAGCAGGCTGTGTTGCAGATGATGTGTTTGGGCAACAGACACACCGCCGAGGTGCTGGCCGAGTACTTGAAGCGACAAACTGAGTCATGGCTGGGCAGTGTACATCTTGAGGCAGGCAAGGTAGTTAGTGATAACGGCCGTAATTTTGTGGCAGCCATAGCCCTTTCAAAACTCAGCCATATACCTTGCTTGGCTCACACCTTGAACCTGGTGGTGCAGTGCTTCCTCAAAAATTATCCGGAGTTAACAGCCCTGCTCCAGAAGGTGCGAAGACTGTGCGCGCACATCCGCCGGTCGCCTGTACACTCCGTTCGTATGCAGAAGCTGCAGCGATTGCTCCACCTTCCCAACCACCGCCTCATTATCGACATTGCAACAAGGTGGAACTCCACCCTGCACATGGTGGAGCGGCTGTGCGAGCAGAGGCAGGCCATAATGCATTTGTGGGAGGATACACGGCCAGGCACTTTGAGAGCAGACATGGAGTTGACAGGTGTGCAGTGGTCGAAGCTGAAAGACCTCTGTAAAGTCCTTCAGTGTTTTGAGGAATGCACACGGCTGGTAAGCGCAGACGACGCCATCCTAAGCATGAGCATCCCACTTATGCGTCTGCTCATGCAAACTTTGACGCACCTTAAGGAGCAGGCGTCTGCAGCCAATGTTGATGAGGAGGAAGATGAGGAGGGAATCCTTGATGACATTCAGCCATTGTCTGCTCAGGGACCTCTCCTGGACGAGGTGGAGGAAGAAGAGGAGGAGGAAGAGGATGATGGGGATGATTAATTAGGGGAGGAGGATGCATCTCGTGGGGCAAGTGAAAATGTTGGCGTGGCAAGGTCTGGTACAGGGTTTGTGCGTGACTGGAGGGATGTGGATTTGCCAGAAAGTGCTCCTCCAACCAGCACTCGCAGTGCATCATTGACACCGGGAACATTGGCCCACATGTCAGATTATGCCTTGCAGATCCTAAAAAGGGACCCACGCATTGCCAAAATGATGAACGATGACGACTACTGGTTGGCCAGCATCCTGGATCCACGCTATAAAGGCAAATTACAAAATATCATGCCACAGGAGAACCTTGACCTAATATTGGCTAATAAACAAGCAACTCTGGTAAATCGGTTGCTTGAGGCATTCCCAGCACACAGCAGCGGTGATGGTTCTCACACGAGCCGTACGGGCCGGGGGCAGCTTGGCAGAGGTGTTCGTGGTGCACACAGCAGAAGTGGCGTTGGAGACAGGGGTTTCATGACAATGTTGTGGACTGATTTTTCAAGTACCGCTCACACAACTGGTAATACTGCATCGATGGAAAGTGACAGGAGACAGCAGTTGTCAACTATGGTTACAAACTACTTTTCCTCCCATATCGATGTTCTCCCACACAGGTCATTCCCCTTTGACTATTGGGCCGCTAAACTGGACACCTGGCCTGAATTGGCACAATATGCCTTACAGGAGCTCGCTTGCCCAGCTGCAAGTGTGCTATCGGAAAGAGTCTTCAGTGCAGCTGAATCAATCCTGACAGAAAAAAGGACCCGTCTGTCAACCCAAAATGTGGATGATCTAACCTTCATTAAAATGAACCACGCATGGGTTTCCAAGGATTTTGTCCCACCTTCCTCTGATGACACATAGGGTGACAGAAAAATGGCTTGCTTTGGTCCACCTCTTCCTGGGACTTGACCTATTTCACCTTTTGCATCAGCTGAATGTCCAACATCAACATATGCTACTTTCTAAAACTCCCTAACTGTGCTGCCTCCCCCCCCCATGGCCGGGGTCACCACCTAGCGCACGACACCGTGCGAGTGCCGTTGCCCTGGACAGGTGGGTAGGCCGACTCTTGGGCGCGGGCACTGGTACAGGGTCCTTCATAGTGCAATCAAGTGTCTCAGACGGTGGTGGTGCACACCCGCCGTCAGACACACCGCCGTACTATGAGGGGCCCAGTGCCAGTACCGACGCCCACGAGTGGGCCCCCCTTGTTTGGGCGAGTGCCGTTGCCCTGGACAGGTGGGTAGGCCGACTCTTGGGCGCGGGCACTGGTACAGGGTCCTTCATAGTGCAATCAAGTGTCTCAGACGGTGGTGGTGCACACCCGCCGTCAGACACACCGCCGTACTATGAGGGGCCCAATGCCAGTACCGACGCCCACGAGTGGGCCCCCCTTGTTTGGGCAGGGCCCCAGCATTTGCAATCTTTACCTCTCCCTGCTCCTCCGCTGTGTAGTCTGGGCCGTCAAATCCATACTGTGCCTGACACCGTCTGAGCCTGCCTCCTGATGTATAGACATATATTTTGAATGTGTACGCTATCCATACATGTTATCCGGGGAAACGGTATCCTTTCTAACCTTTGTGCAATCACGTGCAATCCATACTGGGCCTAACACAGTCTGAGCCTGCCTCCTGAGACATATATTTTGAATGTGTACGCTATCCATACATCTTATCCGGGGAAACGGTACCCTTTCTAACCTTTGTGCAATCACGTGCAATCCATACTGGGCCTAACACCGTCTGAGCCTGCCTCCTGAGACATATATTTTGAATGTGTACGCTATCCATACATGTTATCCGGGGATACGGTACCCTTTCTAACCTTTGTGCAATCACGTGCAATCCATACTGGGCCTAACACCGTCTGAGCCTGCCTCCTGAGACATATATTTTGAATGTGTACGCTATCCATACATGTTATCCGGGGATACGGTACCCTTTCTAACCTTTGTGCAATCACGTGCAATCCATGCTGGGCCTAACACCGTCTGAGCCTGCCTCCTGAGACATATATTTTGAATGTGTACGCTATCCATACATGTTATCCGGGGAAACGGTACCCTTTCTAACCTTTGTGCAATCATGTGCAATCCATACTGGACCTAACACCGTCTGAGCCTGCCTCCTGAGACATATATTTTGAATGTGTACGCTATCCATACATGTTATCCGGGGATACGGTACCCTTTCTAACCTTTGTGCAATCACGTGCAATCCATACTGGGCCTAACACCGTCTGAGCCTGCCTCCTGAGACATATATTTTGAATGTGTACGCTATCCATACATGTTATCCGGGGATACGCTACCCTTTCTAACCTTTGTGCAATCACGTGCAATCCATACTGGGCCTAACACCGTCTGAGCCTGCCTCCTGAGACATATATTTTGAATGTGTACGCTATCCGTACATGTTATCCGGGGATACGGTACCCTTTCTAACCTTTGTGCAATCACGTGCAATCCATACTGGGCCTAACACCGTCTGAGCCTGCCTCCTGAGACATATATTTTGAATGTGTACGCTATCCATACATGTTATCTGGGGATACGGTACCCTTTCTAACCTTTGTGCAATCACATGCAATCCATACTGGGCCTAACACCGTCTGAGCCTGCCTCCTGAGACATATATTTTGAATGTGTACGCTATCCATACATGTTATCCGGGGATACGGTACCCTTTCTAACCTTTGTGCAATCACGTGCAATCCATACTGGGCCTAACACCGTCTGAGCCTGCCTCCTGATGTATAGACATATATTTTGAATGTGTACGCTATCCATACATGTTATCTGGGGATACGGTACCCTTTCTCACCTTTGTGCAATCACGTGTAATCCATACTGGGCGTGAGAACGGCTGGCGAGCTGTTAAGCAAGCTACAGCACCTGTGGTTTGCACACGTAAGTTTTTCATTTTTTCAGGAATGACGGTTAGGCCTAATTCCGGAACTGCGGTTGACCTGCACTTACTGGGAAATCATTGTTCGCGGGTAATAATTGTAATCAGTGATCCCCATCACTAACGTTGTTCAGCGGGTTATCTGCACCTGTAAGCGACAAACGCTGGCCTTTTCAGTGTAGCGCACATGCAGCCACGGACATGTAAGGGCATGACACACCAGTTATTGGCCAATCTCATGTGCCAGAGCCTCACGTGTCCCTCTAGTAAGCCGGACTCGGACCGCGGGGTATGACGGAGTCTCGTTCGTTAACGGAATTAAGCTTGCAATGTGTGCATCTGTTCTGTAGCTGGCATGGTTGAGGTTTCCCAGGTGGAGTCGAATTTAACCGTAGGCTCCACTCCTGGTGGTGCCCTTCTGGACATTCCTTTAAGGTTCAGCTTTGCAACCATACTGCCCACGTAAAACAAACACTTTGCCTTCATGAACGCTGTTTGGATGGTCATGACTCGTGGGAATAACGCCGCCCAATCAGTTAACCTGCTAGAGAGATCCTTCGTTGCTCCCAAGCATGACATCACACTCCCTAGGAAGAAGGTAATGCCACTGTGGCGACCGTACTCCTGGGGGCGACACAAGTGCACTGATGCCCAGCCACTGCTCGATGAATCTGCTGGTACATTGACCCAGACCACTACATTCCCCTCGCACGCTACACGACCTGAATCTGACCCTGATGAAACTCAGGTTACCCTTCCCATATACAGTTCCATCTTACACGGTGACAAAGAGGAAGCTGCAGATGAAAGTGCAGGTTCGGCCCACCCACCATCAGACACACCACCGTACTATCAGGGGCCCTGTGCCAGTGCCGTCACCAACGAGTGGGCCCCCCCTGCTTGCCCAGGATCACAGCACTTGCAAAGTTGAAATACTGTGCAGTGAGATGGAAGATGGGGACGACGAGGAATCCAGACAAGTACAGGGATTCCCTAGCGAGGAGACTTATTTGATTGTTTTCAATTTTGGGACAGCAATTTTTGGGGAGCACTATACTCTGGAGAATGATAGATGGGGCCCATCATACACTGGAACATTCCAAAGGTGGACATCAGACACTGGAGCAGCATTTACAGGGCCCATTATACACTAGAGCATTAGAAATGGGGCCCATTATGTTTGGAGCATTATTTGGGCCCATAAGACAGTGGAGCTTCATCCATGGGGACCAACATATACTGTAGCATTATGTGGAGCTCATCATATACTGTTTCAAACATTATATGGGACCAATGATTCTGTATGGAGAAATAGATGGGCCTCGTCATGAGATGTAAAAAGTGAGGTATTTTTTGTACTATACCGTTATTTCTCTGCCGTATCGGAGCATGATGAGTTGTGGTATGTGTTAAAGGGGCGCTCTTTCGCCCAGGGCACATGAAAACCTGCAGCCAGCCCTCCCCCCCCACAACTTTAGCCAAATAACCCCCATTTTTCAGTGCGTAACTTGTATTATGAAGTTAATTAAGGTTGACAAGCTTAAGTAAGAAGAATTGATGCTTTTGGCATTCAAATGGGCACTGTAGGTGTGTTTCCTGTCCTCCTCTCACTGCCGACTTTTATTCCCCATTGACTTACATTGGGTTTCGTGTTTCGGGACGACCCCGACTTTTCCCTATAATCGGACGATCTTGCTCGACCCGACTTTTGGAAAAGTCGGGTTTCACGAAACGAAACGCGACCCTAAAAAACCAAAAGTCGCTCAACTCTACTTGCTAGCTAATGCATTATATTCAAAGTTACTGAATCATTTAAGGTTATGCGGCCTGAGTGGAAAACAACAATAGCAAACAACATCACACACCTAGAAAAACCTGTTTCACTCGTGTTAGGGGTTGCAATAGAACACTTTTGCCCATGGGACCCTTACACAGATACAACTGATTGCATTAGTGAAGGAGGAGGGAGCATCATACTGTATGTGCAGAGCTGTGGGGAATCATGCTGTGTGTGTGGGTTGTTGGGGAATCATACTGTGTGTGGGCATGTGGAGACATCATACTGTTGTGATAGGGGCCTGGGTTGCGGGGTGGTCCACTGCTTACCACGTCCGGCCAACACAGACCCCAGGCGAAGCAAAGACAAGGCGGAGGCAGAGTTCAGTTGTAACAGTTCCGGATTTTATTCGTCGTCCTCCTGCCGCGGAAGATGTCGTATTAGCGGCGGCGATCCTGCTGACTACACCAAAATGTGGTAGGGGTTGGGGGGTAGTCCACTTCTTACCACTTCCGGCCGACACAGACCCCAGGCGAAGCAAAGACAAGACGGAGGCAGAGTTCAGTTGTAACAGTTCCGGATTTTATTCGTCGTCCTCCTGACGACCACAACCACGCACCGCAGCCTCTTTACAGTTCTCCTTCTCCAGGCCCGGGTACCTGCACCTTTCCTCCAGTCGAAGTAACATCCCTCGCGGATCTTTCGCTGGGGCTGTCCTAGACCAATCAACCGCCAGTGCTTCACCTGCTCGAGGTCGTCGTCCAATCGGTACCCCCGGGGCCTCATCTGTCCTGCGGTCCGTCGGGTCAGGGCCACCCCCCTGACTGTCTCTTTCCTGTCAGTCCCCTAGTCAAGCTCTTCGCTGTTCTTCGTCTTCTGCCGAGCTCCTCCCGGGACTAGCCTGCCTGGAACCCCAACCAGTCCTATTTATCCCCTCTCTCACTGGGAATTCCCCTCCTGGGTTCCTATCTCCCCGACCCCCATGACTAAGCGTTTCTCAAGCCCTAAACTGCTGTTGAGTCCTGAGCTACTCTCCCCTGCCATCTTGTGGTCATTTCTAGGTACTGCACTCTTGTCTCTCTGTCCATAGTGCACCAACCGTTTCTTCCTACTTCCAGTCATGTCTGTCCGTCAAGTCAACTTCCCCACACTCCCCATTCCTTTGTCCATTGTCATCCCGACAATCGTACTCCCTACCTACGTCGTCCTGAAGCTTGTCCACAGTCTGTTGTCGGACCGGTCGTTGGGCCAAACCCGCTGTCCACGGGGGCCGAACCAAACCGTGCAGCCTACTGCTACTCGCCGGCGCGCACACCATGTGACATCTCCTTTCAGGTTGGCGAGGTCCACCCGGACTATTCTACGGCGTGTACCCCCCACTTTTCACCCCTTCTACTACCTTCAGCTGTCCGGAACGCCAGGACCGAGGCCTGTTGCCTACCAGGTCATCACTGGCGCCCGCCTGTCTTTTTGGGGTGTCCGTGATGTCGGGGACCTGACTGACGGACCACTGTCTGGTTTGATATCTCTCGTCTCTTTGTCCTTCACATAAAAAGAGTCATGATCGGCGTCTTTGTCGCATCTACCTCATACCCGGGACCTGTTACACACACATTTTTCTTTTTGTTAAACACACTACTTATTAAATCAACTTTAACATACTGTTACTTTTACTTTAATAACAGCAGGGTTACTCAACTGGAGTAACCCCCTTTTTCTTTTTTTTTCCTCTCTTTTTTCGTTTTCTCCAACACAACATCTTTGTTTAAAATGGAACATAAACGCCACCCCTCCCTTTAGCATTAGTATCTCCTCCCCCACATCCCCGCTATATCAGGAGAAAAAGGTCAAACAATTAAAAACATTCTTTTTAACCTGGACGAAAAACTGTTCTCGTGGCCTGCACAATGGTGCAGCGGAATCCCAACAGTCTGGGCCATCTCCTGATAGCTGGTAGCAAGGGGCCCCACAGCCATGGAGCTCCCGGGATGCAGGGAGTGTCTCTAGTGGTCCTTTTTATGGGGGCTCGTGGTCTTCAGGTTCAGCGATTACGGCTACCGCGTAGTAGTCGCGGGGACAGTACTCATTGTAGTATGATACTAGGTCCCCCTCCCGCAACGCCCGGCCGTGACGGATGGAGGTCACGTTGATATACACCTTCTGGCCCGTTGTGAGGTCCCGAATGAACCCGTATCCCTTCTCCAGGTTGGTGTACACGAGCCACCCCGTAGATTGTGAAGCCGCCATGCCAGCCTCCCCTCTCTTATGGAGCAGGTTCCAGACCTCCGCCGCCCCAGACTGAGGGTCCGGTGTAGGCCCCGGAGTCCGGTGGGCGGGACACGGCCAGGGTTGAGAGCGGGGCAGAGGCGGCCGCAGATTCCAGCAACTCAGCAGCAGCTGGCGCTGGGCGGCGGGCAGGGGCAGCCCCAGGTCCCGGAGGATAGGCCGCAGGGCCTCACAAGCAGGCCGCGGCCGACTCCGGGGGTGACGCAGATGCGGCCGCGGGGCAGGCTGCAAATGGAGTCATGGACGGGGCCGGAGTGGCGGCCGGCTTCAGGGGATAGGCCGCTGCTGGCAGGTGGAACGCAGCAGCATCGGCCGCGGGCTGGTCCCGCACCGGCGACACCAGATGTGGCGCCCCCCGGGCGGGGTGGCTCGTGGACGTGGACAGCGGCGTTGCTCAGCCCGGCGGAGGCCGCAGAGCCCTCCGCAGCTGGGTCTACAGCAATGCAGGAGGCCGCACGGGGAGGCCGGGTGGTGGGGGCTGGCCACGGAGCCGCTGGCTGGGCAAGGGGACCTCTCACCTTCCCCGGCGCTGCGGCCTCCGACAGGTCACCCCACGACTCCTCCCGCAACCTCCGATCTTCACCATGCCGTCCGGCAGGGCCAGCATCCAGGCTCGTGGGTCCCGCAGGGAGGCTCCCAGGCGATGTCCTCGGCGGCTGCTCCCGCAGGGCCCGCTGTTCTGAATGGGTCACCGAGCAGGAACAACAAAAGCTAAGTCCCAGAAAATGCAGACTGCAGATCCCTGATCTTAACCACACAACTAACAGTAGCAGTGGAGCGTTCCTACATTGTTCCTAGACGCCTCGTCACCGCCGGAGGACTACATAAACCTAAAGCAAGAAAAGGGAAAAACTAACTGCCCCAGAGCAGACCCCAAAGGAAAAGACAGCCCCCACACATGTATTGACGGTGAAGCAAAATGAAAACATATACACAGGCAGGAAAAAAGGCTGAGCAAACGATGGGGCCCAACTAACTAGAAAGGACAGGAAAGGAAAGCCACTGTCTGCAATCTGTCAAAAAACCCTACCAAAAATAATGTCCAACACGTCTGATAGCAAAATTAACCCTGAAGTCACTAGACTTCTCCCACTATATCAGCACTCTGAAATATTCTGAAACAGAGCAAAAAGAGGCCAATCTAATAAGGGACAAAAAGGCAAATTGGCAAGTACAGATAAATAGGAGTGGAAGTTCAGCATAGCCCCAGCAGGGGCAAGCAGACCACACAAGAAACTGAATTGACCAACAAGCGCAAGTGTGAACATTAGCAAAAAACAAACTTAACTTGAGAAGACTGGAAGAGAGCTGAAGTCCAAGACCTGAGAAGCAGACTGAATCACCAGCACTAGGATAGGGCGTTTTATATCCAGTCTGATACTCCAGAGATCCAATCGTTATCCTTCTCATCAGGTGGCAGATCACTACCACTTAAACCAACCTCACTACCTCCTGTCACCACCAGAGGGAGAACGGAAGGAGAACTCTCAACTGGTGGAGCAGAAAATGAGCTCATAACAGCCCGCAGTCACTCCTCCTATCCGTCCGATGTCCAGCGGCTGTCTGTGGCTCCAGAAAGCAGGTCTCCCAGCGAGATCCGACCTCTTGATGCCACCGCCATTCCAGGCGTCCGAGGCCACGGCAACTGCAGCGTCGCATCCCGTCCGGTGTACAGCAGTCAAATGGCGCCAAACAGCCGCAGCTGGTCTTCCCACCCGGGCCACTCCCGCCCTTGGGTGGAGCGATGGTCGGCTTCTCCACCCTTCTTCCCGGGTCCAGTATGAGGGGGCGGCGGGACACATTCCGCTCCCCCAAGGGGTAAGTTGGAGATGGCCCCAGTCCGTCCAGAATAACTGCAAACGCCAGGGCCTCTTCCTGGCGTTATCATAGAATCATAGAATCGTAGAGTTGGAAGGGACCTCCTGGGCCATCTGGTCCAACCCCCTGCTCAAAGCAGGATTTGCTAAATCATCCCAGTCAGATGTCTATCCAGCCTCTGTTTGAAGACTTCCATTGAAGGAGAACTCACGACTTCTCGTGGCAGCCTGTTCCACTCATTGATCACTCTAACTGTCAAAAAGTTTTTTCTAATATCTAATCTGTGTCTCCTCCCATTCAGTTTCATCCCATTGCTTCTAGTCTTTCCTTGTGCAAATGAGAATAAAGATGATCCTTCTACAATGTGACAGCCCTTTAAATATTTGTAGACAGCTATTAAGTCTCCTCTCAGTCTTCTCTTTTGCAAACTAAACATTCCCAAATCCTGCAACCTTTCCTCATAAGACAAGGTTTGCAGACCGGTCACCATTCTGGTCGCTCTTTTCTGAACTTGCTCCAGTTTGTTGATGTCTTTTTTAAAATGTGGTGCCCAAAACTGGACACAATATTCCAGATGAGGTCTGACCAAAGAGGAGTAGAGGGCAATAATGACTTCACGTGATCTAGACTGTATGCTTCTGTTAATACATCCTAGAATTGCATTTGCCTTTTTTGCTGCTGCATCACACTGTTGACTCATATTCCGTCTGTGATCTATTTGTATACCCAAGTCTTTTTCACATGTGCTGTTGCTTAGCCCCATTCCTCCCATTCTGTATATGCTTTTTTCACTTTTATTGCCCAGATGTACTACTTTGCATTTTTCCCTGTTAAAAAACATTCTGTTAGTTGCTGCCCACTGCTCCAATTTATTTATATCTTTTTGAATCCTCTCTCTCTCTTCTCTAGTATTAGCTATCCCTCCTAGCTTTGTGTCATCATCAAATTTAATCAGTTTACCCTCAATTCCTTCATCTAAATCGTTGATAAAGATGTTGAACAATACAGGGCCCAGGACAGAGCCCTGTGGTACCCCACTTGAGACATTCTTCCAACTGGATGTGCAGCCATTTACGACCACTCTTTGGGTCCGATCACTAAGCCAGTTATGAATCCACCTAACAGTTGCCTTGTCCATTCCATACTTAGCCATTTTTTCAATAAGGACTGTATGAGATACTTTGTCAAATACTTTGCTGAAGTCAAGATATACTATATCTACAGCATTTCCTTGATCCACCCAATCAGTGATTCCGTCATAGAAGGAAATTAAGTTAGTCTGACATGACTTATTAGGTACAAACCCATGCTGACTCTGTTTAATCACTTTATTCTTATCCAGGTACTGACATACATGTTGTTTAATAATTTGTTCAAAGATCTTTCCTGGTATAGAAGTCAGACTCACCTGCCTATAGTTGCCTGGGTCCACCTTCTTCCCCCTTTTTGAAGATAGGAACAACATTTGCTCTTCTCCAGTCTTCTGGGACTTCTCCAAGAATTTTCAAAGATTATGGAGAGGGGTTCAAAAATTTCTTCTGCTATCTCCTTCAGTACTATGGGGTGTAATTCATCTGGACCTGGAGACTTGAATTCATTTAGGTTAGCTAAGTGTTTCCTCACTATCTTTCTGTTTATAGATATCCTGGATTCTTCTATTCCCTTAATAGGACAGTGAAGAACAGTTGATGTTACATTTCCTTTCTGAGAGAAAACAGATGCAAAATAGGAATTTAAAAGTTCGGCCTTCTCAGCATCCTGTCTTGCCATTTCATCATTTTCATCCTGTAAAAATCCTATAGCATCATTGACTTTTCTTTTACTTTTGACATATCCCCAAAATCCTTTATTATTGCTTTTGACATCTCTTGCAAGCCTCAATTCATTGTCAGCTTTAGATAATCTGATTTGTGCCCTGCAGGTTCTGCAGACAGCATTATATTCTTCTTTAGATATGCCTCCCTCTTTCCATTTTATAAACATTTTTTTCTTCCTCTTTAGCATGTGCTTAAGTTCTGTGTTCATCCATCCTGGTTTCCTTAAATGCTTCCTATTCTTCCCTCTTTTCGGAATTGTTAACAATTGTGCTTTGAGAATTTCATTTTTCAAGATTTCCCATCCTTCCTGGACATTTTTGTCTTTAAGGTATCCAGTCATTGGATCCCTCCAATTCTTTTTTTCTGAATCCCGTAAAATCTGCCTTTTTGAAATCTAACCTTGACGTCTGAGTCTTCACAGGTCTTCCTCCTCTAGTTCCACAGCCATGTTGATCGGCTTCTGGTACCACCCCGGATCTTCTGATGACAAGAGATGATCCGGAACAAAGTCTCCAAATTATAATCCACAGGTGAGCAGTTTTGTAATCCACAGGTATTTGTAATCCTCGGGTGAACAGTTCTTTTAGAGTCCTCCTGGCGCAGGCCTGCCGCGGAAGATGTCATATTAGCGGCGGCGATCCTGCTGACTACACCAAAATGTGGTAGGGGTTGGGGGTAGTCCACTTCTTGCCACTTCCGGCCGACACAGACCCCAGGCGAAGATGGAGGCAGAGTTCAGTTGTAACAGTTCCGGATTTTATTCGTCAACCTCCTGACGACCACAACCACGCCCCGCAGCCTCTTTACAGTTCTCCGTCTCCGGGCCCGGGTACCTGCGCCTTTCCTCCAGTCGAAGTAACGTCCCTCGTGGATCTTTCACTGGTGCTGTCCTAGACCAATCTACCGCCAGCGCTTCACCTGCTCGAGGTCGTCGTCCAATCGGTACCCCCGGGGCCTCGTCTGTCCTGCGGTCCGTCGGGTCAGGGCCTCCCCCCTGACTGTCTCTTTCCTGTCAGTCCCCTAGTTGAGCTCTTCGCTGTTCTCCATCTTCTGCCGAGCTCCTCCCGGGACTAGCCTGCCTGGAACCCCAACCAGTCCTATTTATCCCCTCTCTCACCGGGAATTCCCCTCCTGGGTTCCTATCCCCCCGCCCCCCATGACTAAGCGTTTCTCAAGCCCTAAGCTGCTGTTGAGTCCTGAACTACTCCCACCTGCCATCTTGTGGTCATTTCTAGGTACTGCACTCCCTTGTCTGTCTTTCCCAGCTATCACCCTGCTGTCCTTGTCAATCTCCGTCCATAGTGCACCAACCGTTCCTTCCTACTTCCAGTCACGTCTGTCCGTCAAGTCACCTTCCCCACACTGTATGTGGAGGTATCAGACTGTAAGTAAGGTGGCTGTGGGTGCATGATACTGTGCGTTGAGATGGGGGGGTCATACTGTGTCGGAGACCTTTGGGAGAATCCCTTTGTTTGTCTGGATTTGTGGGGACCAATATTACTCTGCGAGAGTGACTAGGGGCATCATATTGTGTGTGAGGGGGACTCATACAGTATGAGGAGCTTTGGGGACATCATACTGTGTGGGGGACTGATTCTCATGGTACATCTACACTTATTATATGGATTATCTGTCCTTTGATTACAAGTCTGAAGTCACTCTATGTGACTGTCAACTTGAGAATCCTCACATCCCTTGTACTCACATCACATGCACTGGATTCTCCAGTGCCGATGCCAGGAGCGGGAAGTCACATGACCACAAGTATGAGAATTTGCATACTTCCGGACACATTCCGACTAGACTTGTCCAATCTCTCTCAATACACTTACATTGAGATAGGCCGCACAGGTCTAGTCGGCACGTGACCACATGAATGCAGATCACACTCCTGCCTCTCCTGGCGCCGGAGAATCCTCACAATGTGCAGTGATGTGATGGATTCACAAGGCTGCAGTCACATGGAGTGAACACAGACTTGTAGCCTAAAACCAGACAACCACTTTAAGGCTGAATAACTGGACCAGTATGCAGGGGCATACTGTCAATAGTAGCAAACAGCAGCTGCTATGGGGACCGGAGAGGTGTGGGGGCCCTGGGTGAGGGGGCCCGTGACGGCCGCTGCAGTTTGGCAGCTGTGCTGTGCTGACACTGTACTATCTCCTTTAATTAAATGTAAGCGACGGGCGACGGCCGCTGTCTACCCCCCTGGTTGGGCCCCTTGAAGCTCTCCTTTCCTTGTTTCCTGGTCAGCAGTTGGCTGAAGTCTCTGGCTGGATTTGCATAAGAATGCCACGCCTCCTGGCATCCAGAGAGCAGCACATGTGCATTGCAGGAAGCAGAAAACATTCATCATGAGCCTCTCTCACTCAGGGACAGGGACACACACAAGACGGTGACTCGGTGAGCCCGGCTGGGGGTGGATTTTTTTGTTAAATGTGTCCCCTCACTGTGCTGTGTGTGATATACAGCGTCCTGTGTGCGATATACAGCCTGGCACTATAGATTTACAATGGCTCTGGCTGCACTTTGCACCTTAGGGAGGGGGGCCCGGCTGCACGCACTGTGGAGGGGGCTGTTATGAATGGGTCAGTGAAGGGGAAAAAAGCAACAAATGCTAAGTCTCAGAAAAACAGAGAGGTTGGTCACTATGCAGACTGCAGAGCCCTGATCTTAACACACAACTAGAAGCAGTCGTGGAGCGTGCCTATGGTGGTCCTAGACGCCTCATCACAACCGGAGCGCTACATAAGTCTAAAGCAGGAAGAGAGGAAAACTAACTGCCCCAGAGCAGACACCAAAGGAAAGACAGCCCCCCACATGTATTGACGGTGAAGCGAGATGAAAACTCAAACAAAGGCAGAAAAATAGGCTGAGCAAATGATGGGGCCAAACTAACTTGAAAGGACAGGAAAGGAAAGATACTGTCTGCAGTCTGTCAAAAACCCTACCAAAAATAATGTCCAACGCTTCTGATAACAAAATTAACCCTGAAGTCACTAGACTTCTCCCACTATATCAGCACTCTGGAATATTTCACATGTAGCATAGTGGACTAATACCATGAGTTATATCCTCTGAGGCAAGTTCTAATCCACCCCAGGACTCAAGAGCCATTTTTTAATCCTTTACCTCGTGATCCCCCCTGTGTCTTTTTATTTTTTAATCATGTTTTTTATACCAACACTCTTTTTATGGCATTTTAAACATCGTTTTTAATATGGTTGTAATAAAGTTTTATTGTTTTGTATGATTTATGTATATGCATCCATGCTGACGTGTCACCCCACTATTCTTGGCGCCTCCCCCTTTTTTTTTTTTTTTATGTATATATACCCCCGCAATGATCTTCTGCAACATGCCCTGATGAAGTGAGCTGGGACTGGCTCAGGAAACGCGTTGGCAATAAAGATATCTTGAATTCTACCACAGCAGCGCAGTCTCTTATTGCACTACCACTCTGGAATATTCTGAGACAGAGCAAAAAGAGGCCAATCTAATAAAGGACAAAAAGGCAAGTTGGCAAATACAGATAAATAAGAGTGGAAATTCAGCACAGCCCAGCCGGGCTGGCTGACCACACAAAAACTGAGTTGACCAACAAGAGCAAGTGTGAACATTATCAAAAAACAAACTTAACTTGAGATGACTGGAGCAGAGCTGAAGTCCAAGACCTGAGTAGCAGACTAATCACCAGCAACAGGATAGGGCGTCGGCTGTCTTATATCCAGTCTGATACTCCAGAGATCCAATCACTATCCTCCTCGTCATGTGGCAGACCATTACCAATTAAACTAACCTCACTACCTCCTGTCACTACCAGAGGGAGAATGGAAGGAGAACTCCCAGCTGGTGGAGCAGAAAATGAGCTCATAACAGTACCCCCCCCTTGAGGAGGGGTCACCGAACCCTCATCCACGCCACCAGGCCGATCAGGATGTGTCTGTATATGTGGCGCCCCTGAGGCTTCAGTCGCCACAGAGGTACTGCACCTTCTCCTAAGGTGTAGTACCCCACGATCCAGGTAAGGTGGGAACTCCTGACCACGCTCCACACCTGCATTCCACACACAGGATAGTTCAGTGGGGCCACCTAACAGCTTCAGGCTGGGGGTTAGCAGAGCACCCCTCGTGGAACCCTGCTTTGTAACACGAGATGTGCTGGGAGGCGGGTGGAGTGTGATGATACAAAAGAGAGGGAAAGTGTAGGATTTCAAGTCAGTCTGGGGAGAGACCCAGAAGGGGTCAGTCTGGAGAGAGACCCAGAGAAGAGAGCAGGCTGACAGCAGGTCAGCCTGAGAGGAGCTCAAGGCGGAGGAAGGCAGTGAGTCAGGAGAGTCTGAGGACTGGTCTTAGTGGAACGAGCTTCTCAGGAAAGGAAGAGAAGGAGAAAGAGACGTAGACTGGAGACTACAGATTCCATAAGAGAGATAGAACAGATCGGATCGAAGGAGAAGAGAAGGACGGTGGGAAGCTGGTTGAGAAAGAGAGAGAACCCTTCCAGTCCAGAGAGCGCAAAGGCCGGGGCCCGGTCCCTGAGGTTGATTGGATCTTTATATCCGGCAACAGACACCGGAGGAGTAGTGAGCCGCTAACGCCTTGCTCCCACCATAGACTTGGGACACAACAGCGAAATGAATAGAGAGCCGGGACTCAGGAGAGAAGTCCCCGAAGTTGGCTACAGCTGTCTGTCATACAAGTAGAGACTAGGAACACCTAGAGAGAGGCATTCCAGGGTAACAGTACTGGAGTGCTTCGCACCTAAAGGTGCATTTGAGGAGTCGTTCAGTGAAGGTACATATTGGCGGAGTGTGGAAGGGAGAATCCTATCCTGCCTGGAGGTTGGCTGGAGCCCTGACCTGGAGAACACAGTATGGAGGCAGGCAGTTGTGTGAACTGCAAACAGTGAGCAAAGCTTTGGAACTGCATACTCTGGTGTCCTCCAGTTATTCCCGCACCGCTATACCTGGGTAACAACATCTACACCATCCTGCGCCTCCCCTCATCCATTGCGCCTACACTGCCCTGGGACTACAGCTCCACCTGTGGGGAGCTATACCATCTCTGCTGCACCACACCATCAGTCCCAGTGGATCTGTATGCAGCGTTGGCCTAACACCATACTTGCCAAATACCACGGGTGGCGTCACAAACTATTCTAATAAACTCTAAAAACACCATTAACACCACCGCCATTGATATTGGGGCCCAGGGCCACAGACCGGGTCACCGCTGCTGTGACATATCGTCCCCCTGACACCGGCCCGGTACCGAGTACCCCACTGCCCTGGGCGAGCCGCGGGGGTGACCCAATTTCTGGCGTCACGAACAGGATGATGAAGCCTGATGCCATCGGGTTCTGTGTGCCTTGGATTTACAATTTTTGAAAATGTGCAGAAGACCAAATTTAATAGACTGTATAATGGACATTAGAAATGGCCGCTGGCGCGGAGAAGAAGGGCGTGAAGAGATGGGAGGTCCTAAGAAAAGACCGCGAAGAGTCTTGGGCCGTCCCTGCCTAAATTATTATGTGACAGATGCATGGCCCACCCCCCGAGGGGTTCGTATACTGGCTTGGTATGGAGGCGCGGGAAGAAGACGCCGCCCCCGGAAGGAGGGGCAGAGAAAGCCAGTGGCAAGCAGAAAGGCGGAGCAAGAAGGAGAATGCCATTTTGGAGAGTGAGGGAAGGAGGCCTGTGGAGCGTGGGGAAGTGCCAAACCCCGGCGCCATGGCTGACAGCTCCAACCCGAACTCCGACATGGACCGACAATTACTAGAAGCTGAAATAACTGAATTGGCAACCCGTCTGAAGCTGAGGCGGGAGGCCTTGGGAAGACTGAGCCGGCAGCGCGCCCAGGAGAGGCCTACATCTGCGGTGCCCGCGACACCGGTACCCACTGCTGCCGCACCGGACCTTCTCTGGGCAGACCTAAAGGGACATACTGCTGCTGCTAGATCACCGACAGCGTGCCTTGCTCCCTCCCTGCCGGCACCACCGGAGGAGTTGCACACAGCCCAGGGAGCTGAAGTGGAGGAAGAGAAACTCCCGCTTGGACCCGGCGTGGCTGCGCAGGTTCCTACAGCTACCCCCGCGGATCCGGAGCCGCCGGTAGATCCACCACCCTCCCCGGTGTCGCGCCGGCCCACACCCGCTGCCACTGCGCCTGCACCGGAGCCGAGATCGCACCGCCAGGAGGCACCAGGTATCTATCCCGGCCCTCCTAATGGTTTACCCTTTGAGCTCACGTCGTCTGAGGCGGACTTGCTGCAACTGGAAATGGGGCAGTTGGAAGAGTCCGCTGGGGGCCCTAGTCAGACGGAGCTGGGGAAGTGGAGAAGGGCTTTACTAAGAAGGGTATGGCTGGAGCAGGCGCGCACGGTCCGGCACCTTTATAGCTTGGAGGAATACTTGAGGATTGCGAATGACTATCTAGAATACGTTGATGGTTCCAGTACCAGAACCCCAGGAGGGAATCAGCACTAAAGAATTTCCAAAATTTCTCGTTACCCAGGAGGGTTTTGTTTGCACCAATTGTGCTTTTCTGTCTTTTGCTATCATGTTTTATGGGTAGCACTTTTGTTGCCCTGTTTTTGCAGCATTTTCTATAATGGAACTGTGGAGATCATGAACGCTGTATGATCCAAAAACTTTAACTGTAAATAGTTTGCACCTCTTTAGGTGCCCTTTCTTAGTTTTACATATGTAGCCTCTTTGTGAAGATAATGGTTACAAAAAGACTCTTTGCGAAGATAAAGAATGATGTCTACCTCAAGGGACACTGCAAGAAATCCCGGCAGGGATCAGTGTTCAGCACCTTACAAGAATTTGTGAATGTTTTATTGATAACGTATTTGATAATGTTATGCCTTATGAAAAGTAAATGTCTTTTATAGAATATTTTGATACAGAGAATTAGAAACATTTTGAGATAGAATGTGAGAATTGAATAAAGATTGAAGAATTGCAAGTGACAGGTGACAGGCCAAGAGTAGATGGTCAGTGTCTTGCGTCCAGCAGCAATAGTAGTAGTAGAGAGAAAGAAAAAGAGAATAATTGATAGAAAATGTAATAAAGAAAATGTGTTGAGTATAGCACTTTGAATTGAGAATTGCACTTAAAGTAACTTTTTGATATTAAGATAGGAAGTTAGCCTGTTTGTAACGTTTAAGAAATGTGCCTCCTATACTAGGAAGATTAGATAGGTATTGTTAAACAGCATTTAAAACTTTTTGTGTGTTCCTGTATTGTACCTTTTGTTGTCTTGCAGCCCGCGGACGTGCTGTGTTTAACGGGGGGGTATGTGGCGCCCCCTGAGGATTCAGTCGCCACAGAGGTACTGCACCTTCTCTTAAGGTGTAGTACCCCACCATCCAGGTAAGGTGGGAATCCTGACCACGCTCCACACCTGCATTCCACACACAGGATAGTTCAGTGGGGCCACCTAACAGCTTCAGACTGGGGGTTAGCAGAGCACCCCTCGTGGAACCCTGCTTTGCAACACGAGATGTGCTGGGAGGTGGGTGGAGTGTGATGATACAAAAGAGAGGGAAAGTGTAGGATTTCAAGTCAGTATGGGGAGAGACCCAGAAGGAGTCAGTCTGGGGAGAGACCCAGAAGGGGTCAGTCTGGAGAGAGACCCAGAGAAGAGAGCAGGCTGACAGCAGGTCAGCCTGAGAGGAGCTCAAGGCGGAGGAAGGCAGTCAGTCAGGAGAGGCTGAGGACTGGTCTTAGTGGAACGAGCTTCTCAGGAAAGGAAGAGAAGGAGAAAGAGACGTAGACTGGAGACGACAGACTCCATAAGAGAGATAGAACAGATCGGAACGAAGAAGAGAAGGATGGTGGGAAGCTGGTTGAGAAAGAGAGAGAACCCTTCCAGTCCAGAGAGTGCAAAGGCCGGGGCCCGGTCCCTGAGGTTGATTGGATCTTTATATCCGGCAACAGACACTGGAGGAGTAGTGAGTCGCTAACGCCTTGCTCCCACCATAGACTTGGGACACAACAGCGAAACGGATAGAGAGCCGGGACTCAGCAGAGGAGTCCCCGAAGTAGGCTACAGCTGTCTGTCAGACAAGTAGAAACTAGGAACACCTAGAGAGAGGCATTCCAGGGTAACTAAGTACTGGAGTGCTTCGCACCTAAAGGCGCATTTGAGGAGTCGTTCAGTGAAGGTACATATTGGCAGAGTGTGGAAGTGAGAATCCTATCCTGCCTGGAGGTTGGCTGGAGCCCTGACCTGGAGAACACAGTACGGAGGC